>NC_056597.1:21210710-21418210 GCF_018340385.1 Cyprinus carpio | reverse complement strand
ATCTCCCCATGAGAGCAGAGGATTCCGGTTATTGGTGGAGTTTTTTTTTTTTTTTTTTTTTTAATACGCTCTGATGTATGTTAGGTGCAGTTATGGGTAGATATTGGATTAGGAATCATCTGAATAATTCAGTTCAAGATCAATTGAAATTATTAAAATGTTAAAGTTATTTCCAAAAGAGATTGGCACTGATATTTTAAGCTCCACCACACTTTTTCAATGTCTTTGTTATATATATATATATATATATATATATATATATATATATATATATATATATATATATATATATTATATATATATATACTGTATATATGAAAACATATGGTACAATATAAAAATATTGTATTAAACTCAGTGATTTTGTTTATGTACAGTAAAGATTCATGAAAGTATTTGGTGTGTAGCAAGACAACTTCATTCACAATGCTTCATGGGAGTGGGCAGCCCAGTTATTATTAAAAACCTCTAGTTTCCCTAGGGACATAATTAATGAATTATTTATTTCCAGAACCCTAATATTATGCTGTATTGTGGATATTCATAGCTTTTGTTGTGCCTGACTTGGTGTGTAATTCTGCATGGAGAAGCAATACAAGTCAACTGAATATACTACATGAATATTACAGCTGAAAACATATGTTTCAGTGGTTGGAAATATTGACTTTATGTCCTTAATAAAATGACTGAGCATGATCTTATGTGTACAATATGACTGAGATGGAATTCAGCAGGTGACAAGCATCTACTGTTGAATGGTCACGTCTGGATATTTTCGAGCGCATAAATGATTTTTATCCAACATGACTTCAGGGAGTGTATCAGTGATGACACAAATAACATGAATCTACATACATTCAGTAAAACAAACATGAACAGATAATGTCTGAAGTGAGAGCAGAGATGTATAGAGAATCTGCCATGGGTATGCATACATTTTCAAGCATATTAATCAAAATTATTGCTGTGAGAAACCAGAATGACCTTTCAAGGAAGAAGAAAAAAAAAAAGTCTGAGATTTAACATACATCAAAACTATAAAAGCAGCCTCCCGAAAATAATCTACAAGAAGAAAGTCATGGAACATACTGTATAAAGATGGTTTCTTAGATATAGATTAAATTTAGTTGTTGACCAATGAACATCTAAATGGCAGTCTACACTTTTTTTTATTTTATTTTATTTTATTTTTTTAAATCTGCCTTCTATATTGATCTTCTACTCTATGCTGGTGTTTTCTGCCGTATTAAATCTATAGCCTCACTATAAGCCACATTTTACCTGAGTTTCCTATCCTTTTGGATATGATGAGGAGAACAAGGCTGTGTACCAAAAAATAATAGCAAGAAAATGCATCTTTTTGTTGAGGAGTCCTTGCAAGATGCACACAAAATTAATTTATGAACTGATCTTTTTTTGTTTGTTTTGCAGAAATTTACAGTGCAACCAATGTATTTCGATTCACATATAAACTTATTTGATCCAATCCTTTTTATTCAAAGAGATTAACAACCTTAGAAGTTACCATTTGAATCATTTATGGAATAAATTGAATCCAGAGTTATTATGAATAATAAGTGATTATTCATATCATACAGTACTTCTTATTATATAGCTTGCCTTAATATTTTATGTAAAATTAAAGTCTTGTTATATAATATAATACAATAATTCCAGAAGTACTATATAATATTTAAATTGTTGTATGCTAGGGGATTTATTTTACTGGATAACTAGAAAAAATGATAGTGATAGTCATGATAGTCATAATCATGATAGTCATAAACAAACTGAATATGATGCCATTTGTCAACATGTCATGTGCATTTAAGACTATAGCTTAAGATTTAATGTCTGCGTTTACTTGGATGGGAGAAATCTTCATGTAGTGTATAGAATAGTTGCAGAATAAGTAACTTTAAATAAAACCTTTTTTATCCATCTTATTTATGTTGATGTCTCGACATAAATAAGGTGGCTAAAGATGAAGTGTCAGCTAAATTTGTTTTTTATCTAAAGTGACTTAAATAATAATACTATATATATGTTTGAGCCTTGTTCTCACTGATCTGAATGTCTTTGACTTCGTGCCCCACTTTATTCTTAAGCTCAACACAGATGGAATGGGACTTACATAACTTTTCTTATAACTCCTTTTAAGTTAAAATTTCCTGAATTGTTGATTAAATTCCTATTGTAGTTTCATCCACTCAATCAAAACGAGAAACGCGCTGAATCCTTGACCAAAGTTTGAAAAGGCAAGAAATGTTCATCCATTCCCTGCAATTTCCCTTTCATTCTTCATCCTTGATATTACACAGCAAGCCTGATCCACAGTTCAGTTTCTTAACTGAGGGAAATGAATAGAATATGAAGTTCAGATTTGACTTCCATTTTGAGAACCTCATGTTGTCATAGCAACCCATTCTTTAAGCATTCATGTATGATTCTTTTACTAGATGTTGGTTCACTCATCAAATACTGGAATACTGTCATTATATCAATCCAGGCTCATTGGAAATATATACCTTCAAATCCTGATTTATGTACCACCTACACTACATTTAACCAATAGTGTTAACAAAAGCAAATGTGATCTAAAAATAAATTTGCTGAACATGCCATTTTAGCTTGCTTATTCAAGGCTTTGCGCTCTTTTGTGGAGTGTTGTGACTCATGTCTCACAAGTCTCAAACGTGAGCGCTATGTATCCCATATGCAATGCTGTACCAGGTGTGCTACCAAGCAAGTTTACTATATCAGAAAAGCCATGCATATGGAGCTGGTTATGTTATGCAAACATCAAAATGTATAAGTTTACAAATGAAGCACTATGGTGAACATGTTTCAAGGGCATAACAGTTGTGCAAGGAGCCACACAATTTTTATTTTTTTTATCATTATTACCCTACCATCCTGATGACATCTCCTCACTGTCCTGCCCCAGCTGTTAATTGCATTATTTAATTAAGTCATCTCAAGTCGTCTTAAGTCATCGCAGGTCATCTCATCAATTTCATCATTGCTACAGACTGGTACAAACGTTCTTTGAAAAAAAAAAAAAACACGCATTACCTCTTCACTGATACAGACTGAACTGAACTGAAAACTTGAACTAAGAAATTGAACTGGGTTTGGTGTGAGAACTAAATCATCTATTGATTCGGAAGAGTTCATTTGAACGGAGTCAAGAGTTATTTCTGAGTTTATTTGAAGTGAATCATTAGAATTCAACTGCAGTCATTTACATGTTTCAGAGTTTTGTTTGAGATATCCAGTGCTGTTTAAAAGTCAATTTGTGTGTTTTGATATTGAAATTAACTCTGCGAAAACTTATGTATGAAGAGTTAAACCGAAGTGTTTGAAGGTTTATCAAAGTTTTGGAGAACTTTTCATCAACTATTTGTTTTATTTCATTCCTTCATTTAAACGGAGCCAATTCTTTCAAAATCCAGTTTCCTAAAAAAGAGAAAAAATATAAATTGTAAATTGTGTCACACAGTCAACAGTTATTTGTACAAGTTAGGGGCGTCTCACATATACTATTAGGTTTAGGAGGGTGGGAATGTGAATTATTTTTTATTTTTTTACCTCACATGAACACACTTCAGGGACCCACCATACTGACATCTACTTATCTGAAGCCTACTTTTCTTGTTCCTATAGATTGCTAATATAATAGTGTAAGCTAAACCACATTCAGTGCATATTGAGACTAAAGACTAAAAGTACCGGAGTGAGGACTAAGATCCTTTCACTTTTAGGGCTTCCAAGGACACGGCAATTTTCCCCTACAAGGCAGGACTTATAGTCTTGTTATATACAGCAATCTTGTCTTCAAATGCAAAGTTAAAGGGATAGTTTGCTCAAAAATTTTAATTGTATTATTATTTTTCCAAACCTGTATAAAGTTATTTTAGCTCTTGAACACACACACACACAAAAAAAAAAAAAAAAAAAAAAAAAATATATATATATATATATATATATATATATATATATATATATATATATATATATATATACATATATATACACATATATATAAATGTTAGTATCTGAATAGTTGATGGTAACTAATTACTTCCATACGATGGAAAAATGCTATGTAAGTCAATGGCTACCATCAACTGCTGGGTTCTAACATTTTTCAAAACATATTTTGCTGAACTTATCCCTTTAAGTAAGAAATTGTACATTTCTCCTAATACTGAAAGCACAAAGAAGCATAGAGGCAAAGGGAAATATTTTGTATGATTCATATGATAAAAATGCAGATGCACAGCAATCTGTTCATTCTAAAGCCTCCTTTGATTTTGTTTTTGTAAACATATGGACAAGGTTGAATTTGAAATACATTGCAAGCTGCTTTGTTTGGAAACTATCTGTTGTGCAGCAGTATATCCGCAGCACTGCAGACTGCAATCACAAAGTGAACACTTTAAACATGAACACTTTAGACAACAAGTCATGGAACAGGATGGATGCCTTTGTAATTCCCCTACAGACTACTCTTTAATCAAATAGGTGCAAAGAGATGTCTCGTTCTTTGCTTTCATTTCACATTTATGAACTCTTCTCTTCCTGTCCAGCCTTAGATTTACAATTAGCTTGGAAACCAATGTCTGTCTTTTGATTATGTGCATTGGTGATTCTTCTTTTCATTTCACACTCTCTATGATGCAGACTGGCTTTTCTTTGAAGATAAACGCAGGGCTTCACTATGGAAAGTATGAAAGCAATCTAGATAACTAGGAACTGGACAGTGAGGCCATGAGAATCTGCATGAGCATGATGAAAAGGAAAGGATGATGGTGGTCTCCGGATGCCTTAAATGACAGACTGAATTGGGTGCTGTACCGTGCAGGACTGTGTCTAGCCTCTGTCCGCAGAGTTAACTAGATTAGGCCAACGTGCTTTCACAGCTTCCCTTTTCTTCTGGTTATTTCACACTTTATTTCTTTTAAGATCAGTTACTTGGGTGTTTTGTTCAATTACGGGCACTTTTAGCCCTGTGGACTTTTGGAAAACCCAGTTAAAACACATTTTAAAACTAATTTATTTGATTTGTTTACTAACAATGTCCGACAGTCCATACACGTGTCAAAAGAGAAATCTATCTATCTATCTATCTATCTATCTATCTATCTGTCTATCTGTCTGTCTGTCTATCTATCTATCTATCTATCTATCTATCTATCTATCTATCTATCTATCTATCTATCTATCTATCTATCTATCTATCTATCTATCTTTTTTTCTGAAAAGAAGAAATTCAAATGATGCATTATTTAATACATTTGGAGGGGGGAAAGGAATAAAACCTTCGTATTGCAAATATGTCCAAACCTTTTGTATACACTTTTTTTGTACAAAAATAGCTTAATTGGGAATGGCGTAAAAAATAACACCATGATTTTTCCTTGTTTTCTTCACATCTTGAAAAATGTTTCTAAATCCCATTGTTGTCTCATTGGTAAACAGGTACACTATGTTTACAAACCCTGCTTTTTCTAGGTCTGATCCTCACCCCCCTTATCTGACATTGTATATTATTTACGCAAATTGTGAGAGATGTGAATAATCCTCATATTAATCTGAAGCTTTTTTTTTTTTTTTTTTGCAGCAGTATTCCATATGTTATTCTTTATAGCGCTTATTTTTTCCTAGTTAAGTTTCTAAAGTGGTATTTTTAGTAGGCTCATCCTCAGGTTGTTTTCTTGCTGTGTCCAGCAAGCAGTGCGTGTTTACCAAAAGTACTGTTGCTTCTGTCTTTGACAGCAAACCACCAAAAGCTCTTTCATCTCACTCTCCCTAAGTGGCATGCAATACAAGAGCCCATTTTGAATAAGAGAGGGGAGCCCACCTGACACACATTGCCTGTCTTCGATATTATGCGCACTTGAGTTCAACAGTGCTTCAGCTGGTTAATCTGCCATAGTTTACCTGCAACGGATGCCCATGATCTGCTGAAATTCAAATCAAGTCAGATTCTTAATGCACGATTTCTCCAGTACCAAAACATGCACATTGTAATGTGCAAATTCAAACGGAAGAGCAATGCTATGCTGTGAATGATACTATCGCCTGAACTATGCCTAATACCAACAACATCACACCAGCAAAGGAAAAAATAGCTAAAAACATGATTGAGATGGGATTTAAATCTTCTTGGAAACACCAGTCATTGAAGCACATTCATTATCTGCAAGGAAACAGAACATCCCAGGAGCATTTCCAGCATAGAAAATGATGGAGGCTGTGCGTGGTTTCACATTCACCAAGAGAAAGAAGACAAACATATGATGCATTGTTGATGCTCTTTGTTCCAAGACACAACTCGCTTCTGGAGTAATTATGGACCCCCGGAACGGAGCAGGAACATTAGCAGATGTATTGGGCTTTGCATGGAAGTTATAAGCCAAAACCTAAATGAACATCTGCGCTCCTGTTAGGAACCATGAGAAAGTAGAGGAAACAAGTGTTTATAGAGCCGAGTTGCATCAAGAGTATTGCATTTTTGTCATAGACCGGGCACTTAAATGCATGCATTACACACATAGCGCTCATAAACAATCACTAAGACTTGGCAAGCTCTGAGAAGTTGATTCTTTACAAGCACTTAACCATTCATGGGTGTCAGACTGGTTATATCTAAACTAGCTTTCAAGAGAAGCCTTGGGGGGGGTCTTCATTTTTTTCATAACATTTGGCTCACTAACTTATAATAGACATTAGTTGCCAGCACACTATTTTTTCCTCTAATTCATCTTGCTGAAAAGCACACTCAGCAAAACCAGAAATTATTTTTATGACAAAATGATATACCCACCATGTGTCCCTAAATTTCAAATGATTTCTAGCCAATATAATTTATACAGTTAAAGTCAGGGGGTTTAAAACTTTTTGTGACCCCCCAGAGTTTTTTTTTTTTTTTTTTCTGTAATGGCAAAGCTGATTTTTCAGTAGCCTTTAATGTCACATGATCCTTCAGAAATTATACTTGCTGATTTGCTGCTCAAGAAACATTTATACTTATTCATGTTCATTTATTATAAATAAATAAATAAATAAAAATTGCATTGATTTACAAACTTTACCATCCAAAATTGTGATTTTGGTATGAAGGCGAAAAATGTTGTCCTACCAATCCTGTTTCTAAAACAAACTCACAGTGTTCAACATAGTTTTGTAGCTATCATTGCCAAGCTAAAGCTGCTGCTCATATAATTTTATAGTGGTAGTATTATGTAAATTTCTCAAGCATATTTCACAATATTAGATTGGAAGATCAGAAAAAGCCCATACATACATTTGTGCATAGAACCCCCCTGCTTTAAATCAGGACAGAAGTGGTCAAAAGTGGACAAAAGAGGTGGATTAAAATGGCAGGTGTAAATGGGAATGTGTCTCCCTTGTCTACTTCTGATCCATTCGACTAAAACACATATTTATACCAGTGTAAACAGGGCCTTTGACAGGCTTGAAAACACACATTTTATAGCTTCAAGTGACTCATAAAGAGGGCAAATATGTTATAACTACAAATTCAAAGGCTGATTGCACTGATAACATGTTTGGTCTTAAATTGACATGCCAATTTAGTGGCCAATGATTGAACATTAAAAAGTCTTAAAATAACTACATAGTGAAGTGGATATGGCACATGTAAGCTCCGGCTTTAGCAGGATAATGGTGAAAGCCCGCTGTAATGTTAGTAGGCGGTCTAAAGCAAGAGGCCGTCTCTTTTGTCTAGCCCTTGGCAGCACAGTGTGAATGAAGAGGAGATCTAATTGGTTTTCTGGAGTGGTCACCACTATTCCAGGAAATGGAATTTGCCTGTGAAACAGCTGGGAGCCTCCGCTTTATTTTATTTTATTTTATTTTATTTTATTTTATTTTATTTTATTTTATTTTATTTTTATTTTGTCAGTGAAATGTTGTCTAACTGTGATGATGCAACTTAGGTTTTTTTGTTAAATTTTCTTTCATTCTTTACTTCCGACCATCGGATTGGCTATTATATTGGCTAGAACTTTCAAGAAGAACACACAGGACAAGCTTTCTCCAGTGCAACAGCATGTGTGCAGCAGAGATAGTATAAGGTGGGCTGAAAGCGAGGGCTAATTTAATGACTAGCCTGCTAAGCAGGAATACGACGCGGGTACTTCATTAGCTGGCTGGAATCTGATTATGCACCCCTCCGATTCATTACATCCCACTCAGATCGCCTTGGTCTACACGCAGGGGCACACAAATGAACTCTGAGCAAGAAACTTGACACCAAAGGGAGTTTCAAGTGGCACAAATGGCTGCTTCACAAAGTCTGGTGGGGTAAATCTGGCCAACAACAAAGAGTAGGGGGATCTCTTTAGACAGACAGATAGATAGACAGACAGACGGACCGACAGATGGTCAGAAAAACAGACAGACAGACAGACAGATAGATAGACGGACGGATTGACGGACGGATGGATGGACAGATGGGCAGACAGACAGACAGACAGACAGACAGACAGACAGACAGATAGATAGATAGATAGATAGATAGATAGATAGATAGATAGATAGATAGATAGATAGATAGATAGATAGATAGATAGATAGAATAACCATGTGTTTTTATGATTACAGCAGTGGATTTATTGTTGTCAAAGTGACACATTGAATCAATGACATTAATATATATGAAGTCTTCTCCTAGACTTTTCTCCTTAGGTTTGAATTTCAGGACATGACCTTTATAAGAAGCAAATATAATGCTTTCACACTCAATAAGTTATTTGATTCAACGCGAGTGCTGAACTCTCATAAAATTTTGACATCTTGTTTGTTGCACTCTAGCGAATTCATTTCCACAAATTTCAAATGATTGAGGCATGAAATGAAATGAGAACAGTGTGATGGCTGCCATGCTAATATAAGGCTTACTGGAGAAGTGCCAATAACTTTGTTAACCACTAAATTGCTTCAATATATCACTGCGGTTTATAACTGATTGTGCAAATTGGTGAATCCTATGGGCTGTAACTCTGAAAGCCAAGGCTGCGGACATCAGACACTATATCCCAAAAAGTGATTTGATATGCGGCTTATTTTTGACACAGAATGTGCTTCTAACTTCTGCAGTGGATATATGCATATGCAGCTGTACAGAGCTGCATAGTACTGCAGCGTTTAATAAAAGCAGTACCTTCGGTAATGAATAGGCCTATATATTCAGAACAATGCAGTATGAATATTTTAATTATCCAAGTACTTGCAAATTGATCGCTCAAAGTTTGGAGGTGGTGTGCAATCAGGGACATAGGCTATTTAAGCTAAAAAAAAAATCTGATTGTGTGCCTTTGTTTTGTGCCTACATTGCGCCATTCACTTACAGAATGCAAGCTTCTGCAGGGTACATAACTCTGAAGTAGTGAATTGAGGTAAAAGGGTGCAGAGCCAGTGGTTGTTTCATAGGCAAACATCAATGCCTTGAATTTTATGCAAGCAGCTATTGGTAGTCAGTGCAAGTTAATGAACAGAAGTGTGACATGCACTCTTTTCGGCTTGCAAAAGACTAATCTTGCAGCCACATTCTGGATTAGTTGCAGAGGTTTGATGGAACTGGCTGGAAGACCTGCCAAGAGAGCATTGCAATAGTCCAGTCCAGACAGAACAAGCGCTCGAACAAGGAGTTGTGTAACATGCTCTTATAGAAAGGGCCTGATCTTCCTAATGTTGCAGAAGGCAAATCTGCAGGACCGTGAATTTCTAAACAAATTCTGGTCTGTGAAATTCAGCTGATCAATCACAACTCCAAGGTTCCCGGCTGTTCTTGAAGTTGTTATGGTCGATGCACCGAGCTGGATGGTGAAATTATAATTTTGAGTTGGCTGAAACCACAAGCAGTTGTCTTGGTAAGGTTGAGTTGAAGGTGATGGTTCTTCATCCAGTTTATTTATATGCTTTATTTAATTTGCTTATTAGAGTATCATGTTGCCGTGGTGACAAGATTAGTCATGCAATCAGAATTCAGAATTTAATTTTAAAATTTGGTACACTTTAATTCCTGTTCAATTATTCATGTTCACTGAAAATTGAAATGCTAATGTTCTTTCTTCATTCTTATTCATTATGTTTGGGAACTTCATGAATGGTTGCATTTATTTTAGCACATAGTGACAGGCAATACATCCAACCAGAAGAACATCTAACAATTTATCAGTATATACAGTGGAGATGCTGGTAATTTTAGTTGCTTTACGGTGGGTGAAAAAAAAAAAAAAAAAAAAAAAAAACGGGATTAGACCAAATTTGCAATATGTTCAGATTCATCATCAGTTCTTGTAACTTTCAGATCTTTACATTCAAAAAGTCGACAAAATATGCTATACGAGACCCTTAACAAGAATAACAAATCATGGAGGCCAAGTAAAATTGTTATGGGTCCGAGCGCATATAGGAGTGGAAGGGAATGAAAAAGTAGATAAGGTGACAAAGAGGGCATTGATGAAGAGAAACATAGAAATGCAAATAAGTTTCAGTAAAGCAGAAGTGAAAAGCATAATGTGGGGAAAAATAAACCAAATGTGGCAAGAAATGTGGGATAAAAAGGGGGAAGGGAGACATCTATGACAAATTCAAAAGAGTATTAAAGCGACGAGGGTAGGAATTGGAAACATGAGAGAGGAAATTGTGTTGACTAGGTTAAGGCTGGGATTTAAATAAAACATTAAAAATTGTAAGGAAACACCAGTCTGGTCTGTGTGACGAATGTAAGGAAGAATAATTAGTGAAGCATGTAATAGGAAATACAAGACACTAAGAGAGATGATGGAAAATAATCTTCAAGAAATAGGGGTGCAGAAACTTATAAAATCAACCCTAAGTATGACAGAAAGAGCTCAGGTTATATAACTCTTAGTTTTTTTAAGGGATACTGGGCTTTATTATAGGATATGATGGATATGTAATTTTTTATTTTTTTGCTCTTATTTCCCCTTTTTCCTCAGATCATAGTCTAGAATTCTATTGTAAATCTACTGATTGATCCACACTCCACAACAGATGGTGGTGGTAATGTGCCAATAAGCTAGATGCCAACCGCCTTTAAAAATGAAGAAGAATTTGAATACATCCAACCATTAGGGGAAGCTCTCACAGCTGATTGAGGCCAAAACAAGCACATGTCAGATAACTTTACTTGCAGGTAAGATTAAGATTCATACAATAGATTTCTGGATAAATGTGTTATAGCGTGTGTGTTTTCTGTTTAAATCTGCTTATGAGTGTCAATTCAGTGCAATTCTTTACATGCATATGGTATGATTGTTCATTTGCATATACAGTTGTTGAGCTTAATCCATCACCAAGTTTATCTGTGGCTTGTGATTGCTATTAATAATGATATGTCGCTGCAACAGAGTTATAGTAAAGTGTGGTATTTCACACTGATTTGGAGGGATATAGCTAATTCTAAATTAAAATTTTGGAAATGCTCAAAAATGTATTTTGCCTGTGTCACCATAAAAGGTAAATTCAGCCCTGGCTGACGCTCAGTTAAATCCGAAGAGCACAGCATCAAGTTTGAAGTCATGATGTCATCGTGAACAAACAGTAATCAGCACCATCCTGGTGCACTTGATTACAGCACTTGAAAACCAACAACTGACTTAATGATACGACACAAGACTACTTTTATTTCAAAGAAATAATCATAATTTATAAGCTCTTTCTTAAATGACAGATCTGTATTTTACAGAGAAGATACAGTTGGGTATGATAAATAGCACGACACCAAGTTCTTTCCAATCAAGATTGTATTTAATAAGAGGCTAATTTTAATCAATATGAATATGTACAGTAAGTGTATATGTTTCTTTTATTTTACATTGAAGAATAATTCTTAAACTCCAAATTAATATGTATTTATTAGTTTATTTGTGGAACATAAAAGCATACAGGTTTAGAGTGACATGAGGGTGGCTAAATAAAAAACATACATGTTTAATGATCATTTTCCATATTCCTTTAAATAATCACGCAGTTGCAAATCAATTTTTGTAGCTAATTATTCCATGTTGTCTATCTTATTACTTAATTTAATGGACGACTTCTGATGGCAAGAAAGTACAAAGTATAACATGTTGCTCTGGAGAACTGTTTGAAATGTCATGTCAAATAACCATTAATGTTTAAAACTGAACATAAGGCACTCATATAATAATGTCCATCATTGGCCTTGACAGCAGGAACAGTTATGATTGTGTAGACACTCAAGAACAATAGTATGGCATTAGAATTTCACAGAATTGCATTTAAGGCTAAATTTTGAAGGCAGTAACTGATATTGCATTTATGTGCATTAAATTTATGTACCAGCAGAGAAAGAAGCAGCCAACCTAAAAGAGCAGGTAGTGCACAGTACTGAATTCTGAACTGCTAACCTTCTTGGACGTGGAGCTAAAAAATAGCATACACCAATTATCAGTTAGGTCTACATGAAGTTTCATGGCTGGGAAATTCTTGCCTTAAGTTTGTGACTGTTTGACTAATTAACAGCAGTTAAATGAGCAGCCCCATATTTTTTGATGGGTAATTATGGCATTTTATGAACCAATGCCCATATGTCAGCACTGCGGATAAATTAGACCGTGTCTCCCTAATTGTGTTTAGGAACAATGGGTGCCAGAGTTTAAGGGAATAATTGGACAGAAACTCCCTCTGATGTTGTGTCAGAACTTTGAAAAAGAGTTGATGAAATCCTTTTCTTAATGATGATCTGAGATGGGTGTGGAATTGGGAAATGATGCAAACTAGACTCAAATTTGGGTAGACCAAGGTTCATTGTGTTTAAGCATGTGCACTGACATCAAGACGGTGGCTGCAACAAAACAACTTTTGAGTTATACAATTATTAATGAGATCAGTTTGTTATCTAATGAGATAAAATACAATTGTAAAAGCATTTTACATACCAATAGCTATTTTTATTCAAGTTGCGAAATTGGAGCAAACTGGAAATTCAAACTCGTAATCACTGCATAATTCTTATTTTACTTTTTACTTATTTTACTAAAATACTTGTTTTAATATGCAGCTTTACATGCTGTATTATATTATAATATTAACAGTAAATGATCATACTATAAAGTTTTGTAGTTTTTTTTTTTTTTTTTTTTGGGGGGGGGGGGCTATATTGCACTAATGAATGAACATTCCTGATTTCTTAAGGATCATGTGACAATAAAGACTGAAAGTTCAGCTACATTTTACAAAAAACTTGACAGACCATACCGTTTTGCATTCTTTGCGTTGTTCTTTAAATACAGTAATCATTCATAAAAAAAGGACCATTGTATTATATCTGATAGCTTTGCTGTCCCAGTATTTCTTTTAAAGACCCACACATTCATGCTTGTTTTGAATCTCCATTGTAACAGGAATCAGTCTGACAGCTAATCGGTGTAAATTACAGTTCATTCGGTGCAAATGAGTATGAACAGACCAACAACAGAACAGAAAGCTTCAGTGAAAAAGATTCCTGGGTATGAAACTTATACCTACACCTATATGTTCACAATGCTCCCAAATCACCTGGCTAAGATGTCTTGTATTTTTCACACAGATTTTTTGGCTCAAATCTCAATTGCCATTCCAACCAATAACAACATTTATTTGACAGATGTGTTACATTTCGCCATTCTTTGGTTGAAACTAAACTAATTCTAGCTCATTCATGTCAACGGTAGGGAGACGAAGCTAACAGGTACAGATGTCCATGCCTAAAGTGTCGTTTTGCAGGATCTGAAAGGCTGTTCTGCTGCTCCTGGATTCTTCACGAGTTCCATCACACACGCTTTATCACATCTCTTTCACTCGCGCGCCGCTCGCTCTCCAGCCACCCTGAGCTGATACAGTTGAATATTGAAGTTCTTTTTAAGGCCTCGCTGAGTGAACTTGTTCCTGGGGTTCATGTCTCTATCCTTCAAGGAGTAATGATATTTTGAAAACAGAGTGGGAAGAGGAAGATAACGTTACACCTGGATGAGATCTTTGTAAAGTCTCCTCTAAGGAGGTTTCACACTCGTACACTATGTTAAATGGTTTGTGAAAATTCAACTACGGTAAGCTAAAAATAGACTTAAACTATCTAAATCTGAAGACTGCTGCTTTTTTGGTCAATGACTTAAGCAACATTTTGTAACATACTATATATATATAGTATGTTAACATTATATATATATATATATATATATATATTATATCACTTAATTGTATTATTATAAATTATTTTACAGTGCAATAGTATTAGCGATTTTATTCATCACCTTGAAATTATAAGGTTCTGTCTTATATTTTTTTGTCAAAATTGAGTTATTCACATTGTTATTCTGTGACATTGTCACAAACCAGGGTGAAGACAGAGAGTTAGGAATCAGATGGATTTACTGAACAGGATGGAATAGTAATGAACCGGAGAATTAAAGTCACTGAGTGAGAATGCACTGAGTCCAGGTAATTGAAGCAAAGTGAGACAACCAAGGGGAATACACAGGAGGAAGGTCGGGATATCTGAGAGCAGTGAAAACACAAGTTAGTAGCGAGGAGTCTAGTGATTGTTCAGTAGTGTGAACAGTAGACCGGACGCCGGAGTACTGGTGTGATGAGGACTTTATAGGTGATCAGTACTCCTGCGATTGGGATCGGGAGTGATTGGGACCAGGTGCAGGTGATGATTGAGGTGGCTATGACGGTGAATCCCTGACAGACATCTTATTTCCATTATGCAATATTTTTATTACTTATTTTTTCTAAAGTTGTGTTGGTACTTTTTATTTAGAAAACACACAAAAAAAGGTTCTATCAACAAAGAATATGAAATGCATAAACTTGGAAGCTCAATATCTCAAAGCCGCTCAGAATGCAGATATAACCTTAAACAATAATGCCAAATATTGTAAATAAATGGATAAATTGATGGATGGATTTAGAATGCTTTGATAGTTTATCTCTTTATAATGCCTGTGAAGGTAACGTTTTTCAGATTTACGACAGTTAAAGATAGTTAAAGACCAGAGCCTCGTCCATAACTCTGTCTCTTAGTTGGCTTTAACTTAGCCAGTTGATTTAGCCTATTGATTTATTTCATTAGTCATTGTGTATGCTGATTGATTTCCTGCAGTACATCTACACAGCATATCATTGAGCCTTGTTATTCCCGTTAACTACTCATTTGACTCGTTTTCTGGCCTTGATATAAGTGGACTTTATTTCAGCACACACACAAGAAATATTTGAGATCTATTTCTGAATCAGTGCCACTTGATCTTTTCCTTTTCTGATAGCTGCTGACTACAACAATGAAACTGCCATTATTTTGCCCACTGGCTTTCTATATGGGAATTAGGGATTGTATAGCAAGTTTGCCTTTATACTGACATTACAGATTGGATTGTTGAATTGAGTTATTCTTGGTCTGAAAGAATATAACTATTCTGAAAAAAGAATACTATTCTTACCAGAATAACTAAATGACCCCAGATTCCTTGATACATTTTATATGTCAGATAAATGTCAGAACTCGATTTAATTGACTTATGTGCAGCGTTTGATCTCAAAAATGCTAATGGAAAATGCTGAGGTGAATTAAAACAATGCAGTGCATATATTTGTATCACGTCCATTTGAAATATTTGTAATGCTTGACCAGATCTGTGCAAAATCTAAATTCAATGCCAAATAAATGTTTGAGCAACTATTTTGTTTAAATCACTGTACTGTTTGCACTGCCGTGACTGCGAACTGGACATAAGCGAAACTCGCGGTCATGTGACACACTGTCTGCCTCTGTTTTGTGATTTGTTGAATGGCTTTGACGCTGTCAGATGTGATGTTCCTATAAAGAGTCTAGTTAACATTCACTTTTCTGACAATGTGGTAGGATAGACTGTTAAATATTTTACAGATCAGACTCATGGCATCCAGTTTAGAGGGTCTCATGTCTGAGGTCACAATAGTTTGTTCCCCGAGGTTTATTGCATCACCTACGTTTTGTTTACTTGATGTAATTTTACTGAGCATTTACACCATAGTCAGTTCAGCCCAGTTCTAACAGTGCCAAAATACTATTTCAGTAATATATATATATATATATATATAAGCCTTATTCACCAAAATCTCAGTACTATTTGTCAATTGTTTCTATTTCTACTTTCCACGTGGATGACGGAATTATCTATCATATAATAATAATAATAATAATAATAATAATAATAATAATAGCAGCACCCCAGTTTATTAAACTTGTTTAAGCTTAGCACATGTACTTACTACATGGTTAAAGTTTGGCTTATGGCAAAAGAGTTTGTATGTTTTTTTTTAAATCATAAATGTTCTTGGCAGGTTAAATAAGGGTCAGATTTAAAAAGCTATTTAAAAATAGTCTAGACAATAGGCAGATAACAAAAGAATTGCAGCATCTACTCCAACCCTTTTCTTTTTTCTAAGCATGTTCCACTTGAAAAAGCCTAATGGTCGAGTTGTTGAATAATGTTGATTCTATTAAACATGATTGTAGCTATCAGGAAGAAGTCATTTATAGGCTTAGATAGAATGAAATAATCAAGAAGCAGTGAAAATGATTTGCATTACAGATGAATAATTCCTCACCTTGCTTTCGTCCCGATCTCCTGCAGTATCGCTGTATTGGTGGATACAGAAGCTCAGAGAAAACATCACTATCATTTTCTCTGACCTTTGTGCTTCATGGCCTGGAGGAGACGTGTGCAGACCTGACATAGAGACTTAGGATGATGAGGGGTTGCTTGCTTGGACTCAAACCATATTAAGATGACAGCTGGTTCTCCACTGCCATAGTCATTGTTAAAGGGCTCATATCATGAGGAATCAAATTCTCCTTGATCTTTGGAGATAAAAGATGTACTTGATGTACCGTGAAAACATACTCTAACTTTCAGAAGTCAAAACTTCCTCCTAAGCTGCAAAATCAACCTTTTTGGCACAAAAACTTCACTGACGCTATAAGTGGACATCTGGAATTTTTTTTTTTTTTAAATAATAAAAAGTTTTATAACATGACCCCTTTAAAGTATATTCTCTTTGATATTTCGATTTCCTCCAACCAAAATCATTTTTATCGCTTCATGCTTTGATATCAGATCTTCTGTGTGTGGATTCATAAACATTGCTGATAAAAAAAAAAAAGAAAAAAAAAAGTATTTATTTTCCATGATCTGCTCTTGGGATATGATTCAATCATTGCTTCCCTGAAAGAAGATATCTGAATGTTTGTCTTTCATCTTACTTAATGTCTTTCTTATTGATATAGGGGAAATAGTTTTAAAGCAAATTTGAATGAATGCACATTCTTTTTGGCCAGCAGTGCAAAGGAAACCTCTTCTTATTGTTTCCTCATGACATTCATTTTCCCTTAACAGTGACAGGGCAACAAAAGATATTCATAATTGCCGGGATGTTGAACTTCACATGCTCCCTTGGAGGCTACAAATGTATAACAAATCTCCCAGGCATTGTTTTATACAGAAGATTTAAAAGGATAGTTACCCAAAAATGAAAATTCTGTCATCATTCCATCAAACAGTTTACGTTAGCCATTGACTTTCATAGTATGAAGAAATAAAATAATAATAAAAAAATCTGTGGAAGTCAATGGCTACCATCAACTATTTAGTTGAATATATATATATATATATATATATATATATATATATATATATATATATATATATATATATATATATATATATATATATATATGAAAACAAAATCTAAAACTAAAAATCTATTTAACAAAATGAATAATAATTATGCTGTTACTTAATATGCTCTTTAGTTGTGTATTTTTTTATTTTTTTTATTTTGCATGATAGGTGTGTTTATGCAATCATTGTCAAATCTGTGTTGTCATGATGCAGTTTTCCTACGGCGATTAGACACATGACCTTACTACGCCTTATTGGCAAACATTTCTCATTCCTTTTCAAGTCACAGCTTTAATTTAAGTATCATTTCACCATGATATCTTCCTAATAGCTTTTAGGCTAGTGATTTCCATTTAAATATGATGAGACCAAGTCTCCCGGCATTCACTGACAGACATGTGACCACACCAGGGTTATCTGACCTGAGCCGGGGTCTCATCATTACTGTAGCTTAAGGGACTTACTTCTGTTTGCATGTCTGTGATAAATTACCAGAGTGAGATTTACAGACCAAAGTGTGGATTAGAAGGTTGAAGGAGGTTAATGAATTTCTTGTTGAAAGTGCTCTCTTGATGGGTGGCGGGTTCAAATGATCGGTTATAAAGTGATTTTTTTGCTATATTGCATATGGGAAATGACGGCTACATATTGATTAACATAATAAATATCAGAGAACTTGCCACCACGACCTAAGAGCAGCTCATTTAAATGAACAAATGCAGGTTGTGTGATAAAGATAGCTTCATTACGTCCCCTAATGACAGAGAACCCCAGATAAATCTTGACCTTATCTGAATTGGTGATGCATGGTTAAACATTTGGCCCATGGCCTGGGTTATTCACTTTTTTCCCCATGAATGAATATTTCCGTCATTTCCGCTTGAGTTGAATAAAAGAATAACACTGTGATCAGCACCCATCTCTCTGTCCATGTTTTTAGGGCCATTTTAGCTGTACTTTCTATACAACTGAGGACAATCTGTTCCCTATATGTACTGTGCAAAATATATACTAGGTAACTACAGTAAAGATTTTTTAAAAAATAACAAAAGAACAGTGTAATTATGATCATTATTTATGCTATGTGTATTTAAAGGTCCTAAAGAACATTAATATCCCAAGATATCTTCAGTCGCTGCTCAGTTAGACAGCTGGATAACAATGTTATTCACAGGTCTAATTAAAGCAATGCTTCAGTAAATATATATCTGTTCCAAGTATGCTATTCCCAAGTATTATTATGATGTGGGAGAACTGCAGGCATATATGCATATTTTAAAGGCACTATATTTATTATTGAATCTCAGATTTTTTGCCATTAACTGATAAAAGAAAGACGTGTGCTACATAGTATAGCAAAATACTATACAAGGTATATGCATGTTTGTATAAATATGTAAAAAGTAATTTCCATTTATATAATTTTCTGTTTACTGTTTAAAAATAAATAAATAATAAAAGTATGCAAATAAATGGAAATTACAGTGTACTGTATGTGTGTGTGTGTGTGTGTGTGTGTGTGTATATATATATATATATATATATATATATATATATATATATATATATATATATATATATATATTAGTGCTGTCAATTGATTAAAGTCCCCCTGTAGAGAAAATCTTGTTCTTTTTATGTTGTTTATTTGTCTATGTGTTGTTTTTAATCTGCTTTTAGACAAACCATGTGGCAATCCATTAATAAACACCATTGCTGAGTATTTTAAAACTGTAGTTTCCCAATAGCAGTCCCAGAAACGCGGTTTGAAACAGCCCTCGGTTTACTATGTCACAAAATTTAATAACCAATCAAGTCAAGGGATAGATTCCTACTATTAGCATATCCCTCTCTCCATTTATATACAAACACGGCGCACATAGAGATAGCATAAAGATCCATGCAAAATATTTCAATAGGATTACCAGCACAAAACCAAAAATAAAATAGAGCAAAAAACCCACGAAGGCGTGGTTTAACGTGAATTTAGTACAGCTAACTTGAATAACGACCCACGGCAACAGTGTAAAAGTAGGCCGGAGTCAGACCCTTCTCTCCTGCATCAGCGTCCGCACTTCACTCGCATGCACGTGGACGCGAACTAAGAATCACAAACTTGATTGCATTCAAGGCTTCAAGGCATTTTGAGGACAAAATTGTCAAGAAAGTAACTTTAACGACTGTTATAGTATCCACTGTAGCTGTCCACTAGTAAAAACATAGTTTTATCAGTCATTATCCGTGGATCAGGAGGCCGTGGCTGGTGTGACTGAGAAGAGGCGGGGCTAATTTGCGTATTCATAGGTCCGTGTATAATAAATGATGCAAGGATGTAGAGTTACATTCAAGCTACTTTAAGACATGAGAGAAAAAAAAAAAAAAAACCTTTAAATGTAATTGTTTAAATATGAGTTTTAAGGAATAAAATGTTTGACTAGAGAGGGACTTTAAAAAAAATGAACTAATTAATTGCACACTTTTTTTCTGAAATTAATTGCGATTAATCCCACCTAACATTAAAGTTTTTTAAATATACTTTTATATTGCAATAATTTTACATTCAATCTTCAAATTAAGCAAATTCATTAATAATTGCATACATTTTCAAGTGTAGCTTGATGCTAATTATGCTTCTAATCATATTTTAGAGTGTAGCCTGTTCTTGTACGCATTATAAATGTTTTGTGTTTCTGGTATAGAAACAAACTTTGTTTATGTTAATTTAGATGTTAATCCATATACGAGATACATATCTGAGGAAAAATGCATTGTTGGTCGCTGCTACCTAGCATGCAACCGTGAATTAGCAGAAGATGAACAATCGTTTCGCCCTTGGCAATTCGCCTTGCTTTTTCTCATCATGCTCCGTTTATATAAATAAATAAATAGTTTGAATTACTATGTAAATAATATAATAAAAGGTAATTAATTATATGTGTCTGTATATGAAATTACATATGTATTATTATGTAAAATGAAATGATAAATAAATGAAAATGTGAATTTATATATTTGCATTTTCATTTAGATAATTTTATTTTATTACTATGTAAAATTAATACATTTTAATAAATGAAGTTAATAAGTTGTTATATAAAAAGGGTTTCTACTACATATCCAAAGTTATTTCTATACTTTTAATTTTGATAGCAGTGTGTAAAATTAAACTAATAAATACAAATTACTATTTAATGTTGTAAAAAGTAATAAATTGTATGTTTTATATTACTTTTATTAAAGTTAATTCAATATACAATGTATGTATTACAATATATATATATAGTAATTTCCCCAAATATAGTTTATTTCTGCTATTCGTATAGAAAAATAGAAATAATAAATAAATTAAAATGAATATGTATATAATGTCATAAAAGCAATAAATTAATAAATTATATATGTTTATTACTTTTTACTACATTATAGTAATATCTACATATTTAAATTTTATTTTAGTATGTAAATAAACCAATATATTCATAATATAATGAATAAAATATTGTAAAATATTATAAACAATATTACAAATTAAAAGGTTATATATATAATATATATATATAATTTCCACTGAGAATTAAAAGCACTCAGGATAGTCTGCAGGTTACTGCCACGTGAGATGCGTTTTACAGCCAACAGATAATTCTCTCCAGGTATTACAGACCTCCGTAGTTGAAGCGCTGGCTATTCACTGAAGAAATCTCTAGCTGCATCCAACACATTTCTAAGTCTGGCTCCTGCGCACACATTTACGCTCCTTATTATTTGACATCCTTTCTTTATCGTGCCAACGCGATTGACATTCTTTCTTTATCGTGCCTGTCGCATGAGCCCCCTCATCTCTGTCTCAACACAAATCGTTGCACTTTCTGCGGTATGTCATCAAACCTTATACGTGCTTCACTTTACAGGCATCAATTCAAAGCGCTCATGCTAGGAGAAAATAAAGCAATGTTGAATCAGTCCTCGGTGGCATCAATCAAACAATAAAAGCAAAGGTAAAGGGTATCAGCATGTGACCTCGTGGCCTCTTGTCATTTCAGGGGTGGAGGGGAAGAAATAACATAACAGTAAAAAAAAAAGAGCTTCCCCATCGCAACTAGGCCCTTAAGAATATGTTTAAGATCATGCGTCAAGGGACCTGATGTCTTCTTCATGCACACACTTGCCTTGTGATGGATAAAAGTGACCTTTAAAAGAGCTTTTTACCTCGGTGATCCTTGTGTTTACCTGGAACCCAACGTTCATCAAATGTTACAATGAATTGAGGGCAGCACAGGAATGCTAACACCCCTTGGGCTGAAAAATCGCTACGTTATCTGAGGCGAAGGATGTAAACATGGTTACAAAATGAGGAATAATATGTTTGAATAACTTTTTTTGCATTTCAGACAAGATAAAACCTTCTAAGACTTGACAAGCTAAAGGAGTAGTTTGCACAAAAATGAAAATGTTTCTATAATTTACTCACCCCCGTGCTGTTTCGCTGTTGTATTGCTTGCTTTCTTCTGTGCAGATCTGAGGCAGAATGTCCTTAGGCAGCTTCTCCATAGAAACAAAGTGGAGGGTGATTTCGAATGACAAGGCCCAAAAAAAAAAAAAAAAAAAAAAAAAAGACTAAGATCTATCATAAAAGTCATCCATATGCCTGGTAAACGATATTCCAAGTCTTTTGAAGGCATACAATGGCTTCAAGCAGGTAACACATCAAACTTGAAGTCATTATTGAATGATCATATTTCCATGTTTAAGGAAAGCTATTAATTAAGAACACATGGATTGGTGTACTCTTTCCTCATGGACTAGTTTGACGGTACTCTTTTCTGTTGTTTCAGAGCTTGATAACACCAATACTCTTCCTGTTTTCATTCTACAGAAATAAATGTTAAGATGTTTTCAAAAATTTTGCTTGTATTTGTGCTACACAGAAGAAAGAATGGTCAGGATTATTATTATTATTATTATTATTATTATTATTATTATTATTGTCAACTAAAACATAAAATGTATGCATGGGAATTGTAATGTCAATTACTGTTAATAATTTGTAATTATTAATACATAAATTACATTTGTAATGTCAAATACAATTCTACAAAACAAATAAATCATTGTTAATATTAATCAATTATTGTATACTTCTAAATTGTAAATATGTATTGTAAAATTTGTATATACAGTATACATATATTAGTGTGTACCATAATTTAATAATATTTTAGAATAGTACGTACATTGTTATTTAATTATCTATCTATCTATCTATCTATCTATCTATCTATCTATCTATCTTATATATATATATACACACATATAATTTTACGTACAAAAAAAATAAAAAAATAAAAAAACCTTATAGAAATGGCAAACATTTAACCAATTACTAAAGCTTAAACTAAAATTAAAACAGAAAATATTATAATAAAACCTAATTTGAAATATTAGCAAATAATAAAATAGTATATAAAAAACTAAAATGAATAGAATTAAAAAAATATATATATATATATATATATGTATATATATACATTTTTTTTTTTTTTTTTTTTTATGTTTCCTTCAAGTAAAAGTCTGTGTAAATGTTGCAAGGCTGGGGGAATCTGGGGAGAAATCTTTGCACTTGTAAGCCTTTTGCTTGTTGCCATTATTGTTGGTTAGTTAGCATGTACAGTATATCCAAAAGCAGGCAGATTGAAGGATCCATACTCTTAGGCAACACTAATTCAAGTATTTTTATTTATTTTTTTAAATTTTTTTTTTATTATTATTATTATTTTAGACTGTAAAAAAAAAAAAAAAAATACAGCTATTGGAGTAAAGATGCAGAACATGCATTTGGACTAAACTGGATTTGTATTGACTTTCAGGTGAAAAAGTGCTTTTTTGTTGAAGTCAATTTGTATCTTTTAGAGGTCAATATTGTCTCTTTTTTGATAAAAGCTGTCAATTTTGAATGTAAGCTACAATGATAAACAATACTGATATGTTACATGCTGTTAGTACATTGACAGCTCTATTGTGACTATTCAAGGATCTCAAAGCCTACCTAAACAGTTGAATGTAAGGTGGTTTATTGTGCAAGGTTTTTTTTTTTTTTTTTTTAATAGCACTTGATTCTCTCATTGGTGTCTTGTGTATTTATTGTATCTTTAGGTCTGAATGATGGTACTGTATATTTGCGTCATAAGCATGAGTATCGCAATGAGTACTGGTGCCAGCTGTTTACCACTGCAACAGAAGATGAGATGCCAGCTTCACTGTTTTATTCATGCTTTTGTCGCTTTGGATTTACCACCAAATGTTACACACAGAACGGCACTTTGCGCTTGTCTGCTTTAGGATGCTCTCTGGAGGAAATTTATTCAGAAACAAGCAGCTATGAGAAATGCATTATGCAATGATGAGTGTAACCGTAAGTGTGCAAACGTGCAAATTATACGTCATCAATAGCAGTTCATTCTCAGTCTGTGAGTACCTTTTTCAACATTATTTTTCAATGTATTTGAACAAAGTCTCTTATGTTCACAGAGGCTGCATTATTTTAAACAAAAATACTGTAAAATTGTGAAAGATTATTACGATTTAAAATAACTCTTTTCTATGTGAATATGTATTTTAAGATGTAATTTATTCCTGTGATCAAAGCTGAATTTTCAGCATCATTACTCCAGTCTTCAATGTGGCATTATCCTACAGAAATCATTCTAATATGCTGATTTGCTGCTCGGGAAACATTTATTATTTATAATGTTAAACATTTGTGCTGTTTCATTTTATTTCAGGCTTCTTTGATGAACAGAGAGTTCAAAAGAACAGAATTTATTTGAAATGGAATTTTATAATATTATAGATATCTTTACTGTCATTTTGGATCAATTTAATGCATCCTTGATGTCACAGAGACAGTGATGTACTGTCAAACATTTAACATTTAAACATTTGAGGCAAAAAAAATAAATCTAATAAAACGGTTAAGTTTCAACACTGAACAGCAAGTTGTTCAGAATTCTTCAAGAACAGTGTGACATGAAATGTCAAGTCTTTTCTATTTGTACAGCGCTTTTCACAATCCAAGTTGTTTCAAAGCAGCTCTATGTGCCTTAAATGTCTTGCTACGTGACTAGTTGAATAGGAGCGGCGTCAAGCCATTTTCAGGTTTTTACCTCAGAAAAGCTGATTATGTTCCTGTAAGTGCAAGAAAAAGTTTAGTTTTGCACTCTGTCTAGAATATGTTTTGAAGTGTTATACATAGAGTACATAACTTGAATTGTTTATTTGGTTGTAATGTCATGGAGTAAGCGCAATGCCATTTTTCTCAATCACTTTACACATGAGGCAGAATTATTTTAAAGCTGCTTTAAACTCTTGATTAATTAGCTATTGTGGAAAATCAGGGAGTGTTATGTAAGATGGGAATGTTAGTAATTAGGTGAGGCTATTTCAGTCGACTTTGTGTTAAAAGCTTTTAGATATAACAAGATCATTTAATTATAACAACTAGCATGCAATGACATCTTTTGCAAGGTAGCTTTATTCAACAAGTGGAGACCGATTCATTAGAAAACTGATGGCATTTGTCCTTAATTTAAGAAAATAAGGCATTTATGCACATTCAGGTTGTTTAATATCATTAACACAAAAATTGAGTTTACTGACAAATTGATGATTTGCATATTTAAATGAACCACATGCTCGGTTAAATTAGCGAATTGCTTTACAAATGCACACCTCTTGCACTAATGTTGGAAAATATAACCTCTAAACCTACTATTACGTAACTACTTAAGAGAAAATTGGTTTAGCTCCATGATAGCAAATGGGAGCTAACGTGTAATTAAAAGGTTTAAGTTTTATAAATAATAGCCATGAAGAGTCCAGGAAGAGGGGCGGGAGAAAAGCAGACAGGAAAACAGAGGAAGACAGACAGAGAGAGAGACAGACAGACAATAAGGGGGTGGAAGAATTCACTGGAGCTGTGCACATGAAATTGTCTGAGAGCTGTTGTGTTGCAGACTAATTTAAGCCGTGGCTCTTTAAGGATATTTTGGAAGGGAAACTGGCCTAACAACCCTTGTGTGTGATCATCGATAATTGCAGAGCTATGAAAATACGGGTTGCTGCAGATGTTCGTGGATAATGAATCCAGCTATATTAAGACCGAAAGAAAGGTCACATTAAATTGATCAAAAGTGACAGTAAAGACATGTATAGTGTTACCGAAATTTCAAACAAATGCTTAAATGTTAGATTTCAAATAACCATGGCCATGAAAAAAGAAAGAAAGAAAGAAAAAATACTCAAAAATGAAGCAGAACAACTTTTGTTCAACATTGATAACAATAAGGCTTCCTGAGCAGCAAATCATCATATTAGAATGATTTCTGAAGGACACTGAAGATAGGAGTAATGATGCTGAAAATTCAACTTTGATTACATTACATTATATTTTCAAATAGAAAACAGTTATTTAAAATTGTAATAATATTTCACAGTATTACTGATTTAACTTTATTTTCTTATCAAATGTTGAAACGAGTGACATGAAAAGTAGAATGAGTGACAATTAACATCAATGTCTTTTGAATCATGTGATGGAGAGATAAGACTCATTAGACTCAAATCTGTCCATATTAGGTTGTTGTACTGTATCTCCAGGCCCGCATTTGCTGTGAACATGTGAGGGGTTAAAAGTACAGTTTGTGCCTTCATATATTAGTGAAGCACTCAGTCTGTCCCACCATCTGTAAGAAAATATTTTCTTCTGGTTATGAGTTAAGACACCAGTAATCCTGTTTCTGTATCATTGACTTGTCTTGGAGAAGTTTAAAAAGAACTGTACAGTACAGCAAACATACAGTATACTGTATATTCCTAACTTTGTGAGAAGACTCATCCGCAGAGTGTTGACCTCTCTTGTCCTTGGGTGTAAATCTTTGTATCAGCTCATGTGTTAAAGCGAGTGTAGTTCCAGTTCTGTTGTCTGCGGGTCAAAGGGAAACTGTCTGGAATCCATGTCCGAGGTCAAAGATTAACTTGCACTCCAGACAAAGTGTTTTCTGGGTTTCCACTGCAGAACTGGGCTTATTTTACTCTTGAGCCTTTGACTTTCTATAGAGGTGCTTTATAGTGCTGTGGTTAAATAATACATTCAGGGGTCATTCATTAGCAGTTGTAAAAGAGGACCGATTTATTGTTCAAAGTGTGTGATTTCATAACTCCGTTATGATTCTTTAAACCTTCAACTTTGCCTCAGATGTTTTTCTTAGGAGAACAAAAATAGACACAAATGAGACATCTATTATAAAACATATACAGTAAGAATATAGAGATTACATTAAAAGTCAAGTTTGAGTTCATATTGAAATCTTGGGGACACTTTACAATTTATTTTTTTAACATGAATTAGTCTCACAGCATTTATGTATTAATCTTTGGTAATGTTAGTTAAAACATTTATTCGTTGTTCATCGTACAGTAGTTCACAGAGCATTAAATAATAATAACAGAAACCACTTTGATTTTCAAAATGCTGAAATTAACATTAACTAGGATGTATTGTTCTTTGTGAGTTCATGTCAGCTGTACACTGGGGGAAAGAAAAAGATATAGAAAGAAAGAAAGAAAGAAAGACAGAAAGAGAGAAAGAGAGAAAGAAAGAGAGAAAGAGAGAAAGAAAGAAAGAAAGCAAATCTTACCTACACATACATATACACATATTGTAAGTTTTACCATAAGGTGCAAAAATCTCTTTTCATTGTTGACTCTGGTATCTTACATTTAAGCTTAATTTGAAACGCATTGGAAAAATTATTTTCATCTCATCGCTGTGTATGAGAAAGAATTGAGATACTGGATTTTGTTGACAAATATAAATATGTTTTCTAGCTTAAAGGTGAGATATCTGCTGGTACAAATGAAAATTGCAGTGTCACATTGCGCATGCGACAGTTTCCCCAGAGATTTTATTTTTTGCTTCTGTTGACAGATGTCACAGCGGTTCTCCTTGAATTAACCCATCACAGATAGGTGGCATCTAATTCTGCTTGCCTACTATATTCAAAAATGTATGCTCACGTATCAAAGACATAATCATACATCATGTTAGCTGTTCTGAAAAAAAGGCCTAATAGTGCATTCATGTGACACCTCTGCTGACAAAACAGCCTGTGGTTTCTCAAAGCGTTTGCACATTCACCTCAGCGGTTTTTGCTGAGTGTTCCCGTAGCGTTATCCCCCAGGGTGACTGATGAAAACGCCAGCCCTCTGCAAATTTCCCAAACGTGGGTACACCTTGTGTCAAATCCAATGCTTCATGTAATGCATCAGCGATACAAAGGCAAACATATCAACTTTTAATCTTTGCCTGCATTTTGTTTCTGCCAAATTTCGGAGGGGCTCTTGATGTATTGCGCATGCCGGCTGATGGGAGAAGCAGAGCGCAAGGAAAAATAGACTCCAGCTAACTTTCTGATGGAACTTTTCATTTGTTAAAATCTCATTAACCTCCATGTGGAGTTGCAAATTCAAATTCTCACAGAGATATAAATGCACGATTGCTTCACTTATGTAATTTATTACAATTCACAAACACGGTGCACTTTAGTGTCATAATCAAAAAGGCAAAAATTCCTTTTTTATTTTTGTGGGGAGAAATATTATATATGTCAAAGAAACTATTATATTATGTACAAGTAATCTACCAATAAAAATGGCAAGTACAAATGTTAAAATGGTGATTTATTTATGTATTTTTTTTTGGCAAGTGCAACTGTAACAGATACAAGATCATTATAAGTGTGTGTGTGTGTGTGTGTGTGTGTGTGTGTGTGTGTGTGTGTGTGTGTGGATATATATACATATGCACACACACATATATATATATGTTTTTTTTCTGTATATTTTGCCTTTATTTTGCCTTCAAATGATAAAACAAAGAATGTGTATGTTGCTGAAAATGATTTATAACGTGACAAACTATACCTGTGTGAACTAGAAGAAGAAAGCAAATGCATTTGTTTACAGATTCTCCATAGATCTGACATTTTGCGTCTAATTTAATGACATCCAGACAGTTTTTGTGTCCAAATACTTTTTAGCAGCACTGTAAATGACAGAGAAGATTCCAGAATGAAGCTCTGCTCTAAAAACACCTGGCCTGGCAAAGGCTCTCATAGATAGTCCTGCAAAGGCAAATTTAATCAGAATTGAATGGCTCAAATCACTGTAAGGGGTCTCCCACACCACAGGGGCTCCAGGGCTGAATCATAGCATGGAAGATGTATCTAAAAGTTTATTTTATTTTTTTATTTTTTTTATGCAGCTACATAACTACAGGTGCAGTTTGTCTCGTTTTCAGAAGTAAAGCAGATTTTTTTTTTTTTTTTTTTTTTCTTGAAGTTAGGGAGTTTGGGAAGCTTTGATATAAAACTGAAGTTTTAAATGATATTTCAAGTTGATTTTTAAAAAAATTGGGAGTTTTTATCTCATAATTCTGAGTTTATTTTATAGTTCTAAAAGTTTAGTTCTAAAGAATAATTCATATTTAATTAAGGTAATTGTGACTTTTTATCTCACAATTCAAATTTTTCTTCTCGGAATTGAGAGTTTATATAGCATTGCAAGAAAAAGATCTTGGAGAACTGTGAGATAAAACGTCAGAATTGTTTCCACAGACAAGACTCACTATACACTTCTTACAATTAAAGTGGTCATCCTTATGCCTTGCCTCTAATATAGATAGCTCTTTTATTTGTTTCTCATGGTTTGTCTGTACCATTTTGTCTTTTCTAAATCCAGACCTTAATGCAAAGCAGCTTCCTATTAGCATTTTATGACATGTCCCTGTTTAATATACACAACACCAACTGTGTTCCCCCCTTCTGATTTTCCCTTGCCTTCTAAAAACGAGCCGAACAAACACATCTGCTTTAAATAGCATCACTGCTTCAGGCAGGTTACAACTGCAGCTATTTTGTCAGACCTAACAACAGTGAATCTAAATGAGCTGTGCGTTTTAATACTAGTTTTGACACTCTCAACTATCAGTATTTTAAGCCTCTGTGGCTTTACGAGTCAAAATAAAACATTTCAGATAAGAATAGTGTTTTATATGTTTTGCCTCAACATTTACAGCTAGTAAATAAGTGTACAAAAAATGGTAGAAGACTGAATTTATACTTTAAGTGCAAAAAAGCAAAATATATGAACTATATGTCATGGAACTGTAAGTAGGAATTTTAAGGGTCTCCGTGCATATGTATTTTATTTCCCAACTCTGAAGTCATTTTTAGTGGCTTTCACATATTGGGTTTTTCATGTTCGCTGGCCAGCCGCCACGTTTCAGCAGAACTGCAAAGCGTAAATGCATTTCCACACAGCTTGCAGTCTTCCAGAAAAAAGTACTGTACATTCCAAATGCAATCCGTTCAAAATATGTTGGAGTCTTTGAAATGTGGAACTGTGTAAAATGCCATTCCCTTTTTTGTTTGTTTGTTTGTCCGTTCTGTTGGCCGCTAACTGTGCATCCTACATAGTGTGCTTAAGCCTACTCATTATTGCATGCTAATTTGTTCACCCTACATTTCTTACTGACAAAACAGTGACACTAGCGTTTGTTTGTCCTGTAATTCCTGCCAGTGTTTGAAAGTAGCATGCACAATTGATCTATAAATAAAGATGATTACTGTGAAGATCAAGTGTATTTGTTGTAGAAACTGCAGCCAACCTCAGATAACTTAGAACATCTTTAAGTGCACCAGCAAAAAAAAAAAAAAAAAAAAAAAACAAGACTGGAAAACAAAAGAAATTGCATATTTATGAGAGCAGAAAGGAGCAATGCAAGTGAAGGTTATTTAGTAATTAGTCTCTTGTGAATTGAACAATATGTAACATTTAGCCAAATAAATACACACAATCTTCACCTTGACATAACTTACTAATTTTCAGTGATGTTAGGATGCTGACTCTGATGATGGGGGACTTTGCTAAAGACCAGACTTCAGCACTATTGTTTTAATGAGCTTTGTGATTTATTCTTTATTTTGTTGATTATTCTACAAAAAAAAAAAAAAAAAAAAAAATTCGAATTAGGTTAGCACAAATGACAAAATTCACTGAAACGTACAGAAGTCATATCTAAAGAACAGAACATTTAGTGGATGCACTATTTTTGACTGAATATTCAGTTTTAACATACTGTAAACTAATAATGTGATGTTAGATTAAAGGGATACTCCATCCCAAAATGAAAATTTTGTCATTAATCACTTACCCTCATGTCGTTCCAAACCTGTAAAAGCTTTGTTCGTCTTCGGAACACAATTGAAGATATTTTGGATGAAAACAGGAAGGCTTGAGACTGTGTCCCATAGACTGCCAAATAATTAACAGTGTCAAGGTCCATAAAAGTATGAAAAGCATCATCAGAATATTCCATCTACCATTAGTGATTCAACCGTAACGTTATGAAGCGACGAGAATACTTTAAAGCTGGTAAGAAACAGGTAATGTTTATGTAATAGTGGTATTAATGCAAAATAGTAAATTAAATATGGTCTATGAATAAATTTTTATAAATGTATTTTATGTTTCATTTATGGTGTTTATGTGACACATAAGCATCACATTAAGTTTAAGTTGTTCTTGTTAAAATGTTAATCCAACTGAATGGATATTTTGAATGCAATTCAAATACATAAATTAAGAAATATTTTATGAGTGATTTCTATGTGATCAGACTTTTGATTTTCATATTATGGCTGATGAAATGGGTGAAAAAAAAAATCATACAGACTTACATTGAAGGAGGGATTGAAGCTGTATCTAGAGAGCAGAATATAATTGATACCCTAGCAACTGCATAGCAACACACCCACAACACCTTGTTTCACACATACAGCCACTTCTGTAAGCTCTATTTCTTTTTAGAGGTCAAGCATGCAGAAGAAACGTTGTCAAATGTTTATCATCCCCATCTGTCTCAAGTTAAATGACTTTAATAGACAGATTTAAGATATGCTAAGACTAAAGTGCTGTTTTCGGATGAAGAAACTTGAAAGATGAGTTTTGCAACTTCCATTGCAGAGCTGTAATGGTATTTACATGTGGATGTGTAAATGGTGTGGTAGCAATTAAAAAAACTGAAAACCGTTACATGCAGTACATTAGGTAATGTACAGCAATAAACATGAGATATTGGCAGACAAATTTTCATATAGTTTTAGGTTTGAGAAATATCTTTTGTGTGTGTGTGTGTGTGTGTGTGAAATACATTTTCAGTTACCTTACTGTATATTACACAAGTTAAGTTCTTAATATTAAACTTTAGTCTTACACACTGAAATACAGGAATTGACCTCATCTTAACCAACCCAACTCTGACAATTCTGCCATTTAAAGAGTAATGCTTTTAAGAGCGAATTTTCAGCACAGCCTTATCATTAAACACAAGCAGGCCTTTGATCGCTGGTCTGGGATCAGGGAGTTAAGAATCAAAGCGGTCCGGCGAAACCTCATCTGTTCCAGGCCGGTTGCGGTGGCTGACAGACCCAGATACATCCACAAGCCTCCAGCTGCACTGATCTTCAGTACATCACAGAAAGCGGCTCACTGTCTCTCGTTAGGTTCGAGTCTGTGACACCAGTGACCCCTCTGGCCTTCTACTGCTGTCCTCGTTATACCGGCAAGGAGCATGATGCCATTACATCAGTCTGTGTCAGCGGTGCTAAATAAGAGTCTCGGGGGTCTGCGAGTGTGGTGAGGGTAACAGATGCGAAACTGACGAAGACGAGGCTTGAAGATGTAGGAAGGCTGGGGAAGTTGTCAAAAAGGCTGTATTTCAATAACTCAGTAGGTCCTGATGGACAAATGCTTTTCTCTAGCAGTGGTTATGGTCACATGGCACATTTTTATTGGGGCAAGTTGTCACATGCACTCTCTATTACATTTTTTGTTCATCAAAACATTGTTTTTTGCTATTTTATAAACTGATTTGTAATGATTTTGTAGTGGCTGTGCTTTAAAAGTTAATTATTACTATCTTAATTCAAGTGATGAAGGATTTTGAAAGTGACAATGATTAGTGTTGATTACTACTGTAAGGTTAACCCTGTCTGGTTTACATGTTTGAAAATGATTAATAGTTGAAAACATTAGAAATTTAGAAAAGTAATCAAAAAGTATTCAAATGCAATCCGTTACATTAGTTTAATAAAGTAATAGAAATAGTTACACTACTTATTTAAATAGGGTAACTTGCAATCTGTAAACTATTACATTTTTAAAGTAACCCTCCCAACACTGTCCCATGACCGACAGAAGCATCTTGGCAGCAGGGATTTAAATCTTTAGCAAGACTCAAATCGACCCAGGCAGAGTAAAAGACTGGATTTTTTTTTTTTTTTTTTTTTTTTCAATCAGGTAGGGTACAAGTGATTTCAAAACATTTCAGCTGGTTCTAATTTGATTTTTGCATGCTGTGAACATAGGCACCGAGCACCCACAAAAAAATGTGGAGATATTATCTGAGATATTCTCTATTCCAGTGGCAAAGCTACGAGTGGGCCTCATCAATGGCCCACCATTTTCAGCTGCGGCCCATCCAATAAGAAGTTGGGGTAACACTTTATAATAACTGCACACTATTAATCATTAATTAAGCATTGGTAAACAGATAATTCATAATTTATAAAGCATTAATAGACATTAATAAGCAGTTTATAAATACAGATATAAATGCTTTATTCTTGATTTAAAAGCATATCTATAATGTGTTGTAATAATTTTATTGTCATACCTTATTCATGATCAAGTTATCATTTCTCAATGAAGTATAGCATTATTTACAAACCAGTTATTTAGGAGTTGCCAGTGATTCATAAGATCACAAGAAATTGTAAGTAAATGTAGTAAATTCAGGTAGTTATAAAGCATTTAGTAGTGGTCAGTTAACTATGTATGTGAGCTCATCTAAAGTGAGGACTAGTTATGCCTTGTAAAGCATTTATAAAGGATATTTAAAGTCTCAGTTATCTTCTAAACAGGAAAAGGAAACAAACACAACACAGTGATACAGAACATAGAAATATTAACAGCCTTTAAATCTCATTTGTAAAAGCTTTACAAGGCATAAATAGTCCTCACTTTAGATGAGCTCACATAAATAGTTAACTAACAACTACATATGTTTTACAACTACCTGAATTAACCCTGAATTACAGTAGAAATATATGCTAATAAACCATTTATTAACACTCTAAGTAACTATTACTATATGTCTGAATAATAAGATGTATGAATTGCACATTTAAATAGTTTATTAATCATTTACTTACAATTTCTAAGTGATCTTATGAACCACTGACAACTCCTTAATAACTGGTGTGTAAATAATGCTATACTTAATTTAGAAATGATAAATTGATCATTAATAAGTATGAAAAAACAATTATTAAATACATTATAAATATGCTTTTAAATCAAGTATAAAGCATTTATATCTGTATTTATAAACTGCTTATTAATGTCTATTAATGCTTTATAAATGTTGAATTAACTGTTTCCTAATGCTTAACTAATGATTAATAGCATGCAGTTATTATAAAATGTTACCGAAGTTGGTAATTTTCCAAATGGATATAGTTTATTAAACAATAATAATAATAACTTATTTCACTATAACTTTATATATTTATTTAAATATATATATATTTAACGCTTGTTTTTATGCTCAGTTACAGTCAGTTTCTTAATTTCCCCTCTTCCTATAGGCGCTTGTCATATTAATGATTTGTCAGTTTCTGTTAGTCCCACCCACAATGTTATGTTTACGACCCAAGGCGCGTTTAAAAATGGTATTGAATTTGAAAGTTGAATTTGAAAATAGTGAAACAAACGAAATGAAGCCAGACTATCTGCAATTGATCGATTTATCGATCAGAAACTTCTGAGCCAAGCGTGTTTGAAGCATCATATTAGCATACCGTAGGTACAGTGTTTCATACGCTAAACAGACACATTTTAATAATGTAGGCTATAAATGTCGAAATTAAAATCAATGTTAATCAATGCTTTATAAGTATTGTGCATTGATCCGTTGTGCTGTATTTTCTGTAAGTTAGCCTATTTTCTTTTGGCAATTTAACTGCGGTTTTCATACGCTACACTTGGCCAACCCAGTTTTATGTAGGCCCACCCACTTAAACATTTCTGGCCTCGCCCCTGATCTATTCATTATGGATGGCCATGGGTCTGTTGAAAGCGCTATACAGGTCCTTCTCAAAAAATTAGCATATTGTGATAAAAGTTAATTATTTTCCATAATGCAATGATAAAATTAAACTTTCATATATTTTAGATTCATTGCACACCAACTGGAATATTTCAGGTCTTTTATTGTTTTAATACTGATGATTTTGGCATACAGCTCATGAAAACCCAAAATCTCAAAAAATTAGCATATTTCATTCCGACCAATAAAAGAAAAGTGTTTAATACAAAAAAAGTCAACCTTCAAATAATTATGTTCAGTTATGCACTCAATACTTGGTCCGGTAACCTTTTGCAGAAATGACTGCTTCAATGCGGCGTGGCATGGAGGCAATCAGCCTGTGGCACTGCTGAGGTGTTATGGAGGCCCAGGATGCTTCGATAGCGGTTATGAAAATAATGAACTTTTATCACAATATGCTAATTTTTTGAGAAGGACCTGTATAAATGCAGAAAAAAAAACGAAAAAAAAAAAAAAAAAAAAAAAATATATATATATATATATATATCATTTTGGTGAAACTGATCTTGCAAACTAGCCAGTGTATAGGCTACATGTGTTTGCACTTTGGAGACAATCAAAAGTTTTATTTGTGTCCAGTACTGAGTCCAGTGCAAGCTTGTGCATCCTCTAATTGTAACAAAATTTCATGAGATCATGCGATGAAGTAAGACGAGAGACAGCTTTTTAGTGATTATAAAGGCAGTGCTCTTTGTGTGCTTACTATATATAATCCATTCAGAATTTGTATAGCACCTTTATTTGTTGGCCACATATACGCTACAAAGTTTTCAGAAAGACATCCGCATATGTATGCGGGATTCACACTTGAAAGAGCAATGAACGGGACAAAAACATATGTGAAAATGTATGCGAATTGAGACAAAAGCACACTTTCTGAAGCATCCTCAGTATTTAATCCTGGATAAAACTAGCTGTGTTTGAGCAGTTTTCACAGTAACGTAGCTCATATTCAGGTGATCACATGAAGCTGTATGTGGCAGTGTAGGCTGCTTCAAAGTCAGAAAAATTATTCATTACCCAACTCCAACCACGAATCTATTGAGAGTCATAGAAGTATAGGAGACATATACACATTAGAAGTATATACATGTATCATAATTACACTATTGCTGATTTATAGCTGATTTTTATTTGTGTATATGGAGCACAAAAGTGTATTTTAGGCCCAAATGTTAACCGGGACAAACATGACAAATATGTCAGGCAAAAGTAGTTGTAGTTGATTTGTGACTCAGTCATGACCTCTGCCTGACCAAATACTCACAAAAACACCACTGTTATTAAAGGAACCAAATGGATTCAGTTCTTGAGCTCTATAAAATTATCAGTACACTCATGAAGCTTCATGAACTGTGTTTGAGCATAGCATAGTTCAGACATAGTTCATGAAACTTCATAGTTTTATTTTTTCCTCCGGGATTTTTATTTATTTATTTTTAAACCATCAAACTGCTCAATTAATTAAATTGAACCCTGATCTAAATCATTCATGATTGTTGGTTTTGTGTGTGTGTGTGTGTGTGTGTGTGTGTGTGTGTGTGTGTGTGTGTGATATGTAATTTTAAGATTTTTGTTTGCAATATGAAGTTAACTTAATATTTGAGTTTTGATATTTTAGACTGTATATCAAAAGTAAAAATACTGTAAAAAATATTAGTAACAATATATTGCAAACAAAAATCTTTATTATAATTGTAATTTATCAATTATATATTATACACACACACATTGTTTTTTATGTTTTTTTGTTTATATTTATTAAAATATTTATTAAAACTTATAATAATAATATAAAACTTAGAACTACAGATAAAATGCAAGTATAATTTTGTTAAGTTTACTTATGTTTGTTGATGAGTTTTTCTTACAATTTAAAATGGTTTTCTATTTTAATATAATTTAAACTATAATTTATTTCTGTGATGCAAAGCTGAATTTTTAGAAGTGTATATATGAAGTGTTTTTAATATATACTTTATTTTAAGAAAAGCTCCTTAATGTATGAACTGCATATTAAGGCATTTATGTTTTAATATTTGCATATATATTTTTAATGACAGCCTCTTTGCAAAAATCTGCAATTATATTGTGACAGACTTTTGATGCACAAAATGCATTGTTAGTTTTTTTTTTCTGCCATCTATTCTGCACATACTGGCTTACCATTACTGGACGGGCTCAGTTTCTGACATGCGGGCCGTCATATGTTAATGTTTCAGCACTCTGACATCAGATTTAAGTATGAGTCATATTTTTCCATGCTCTTTTTGGAAAGGGGAGGAAGCTTTGACTCCTGAAGCATACAGTATGCATTCATAGTAGACTATAAATGATCTCTTTTATCTCAGAAGATCAAGAAAAATGTAATTCCTCATGAAATGTGCCCTTTAATTCAAGAGTGTCCTTTCTTTAAAACTCTGTGCTACTCAAGATACCCAATCACTCTGAGTGCGATCTGATGAATATTTTACTGGCCCATTTGATGAGGTATGATCGCATCCCATATCTGGTCAATTATAGTGCTATGAGCCAATCATATTGTTGATCCTTTTTTAAACTATTCAGATGTGCTCAATTATGATCTGGCTAATGCGATGTGACGTGTGAATGTGTCTGGAGTCAAATATGTCGCATAGTAACTGGAAACGGAATCAAATTTTTAAAGGGAGATAAATGGATGTTGTTATGTCTGACAATCAAGCCCGTGGTCCCCCTGGTGCTGTGTCAACACTGATTTAATGCAAGGCGAAATGTCCGGATTATGTAAAACCAATGTGAAAAGCTGTTGCTATTTATAAACACAGTGCACATCATCACACATCATGGCAGGCGGAGACTAGACAAGAAAGAGGGTTGTGTCAAATAAGCCGGTGGGAGGAAAGATCGGCCAGGCCTGAGTCCCCGTATCCATCGCCATGGTGATAAGCATCGTATTCCAGACGACCAAGGTGCCCAGCACAGCTGCGTATTTGCATAATCAAATGATAGCCTGATGAGAGGAAATTGCAAGACAAATAATAATGCAATCGAGGATGGTAAAGTAATCACCAGGCGGATGAGCTTGACCTTTGGCGTTTTTTTTTTTTTTTTTTAATCCCTCTTTCTCTCAAAATAACACACTCATCTCAAATGAACTGAATACACTGAGTTTAAAATGCATTAAAGTTTCTATGTGCAATGAATGTCTTCTTAACGGAGGAAATTATACACATTTATAATTCATGAGAATGTAGTGAAATTAACTGGGTGAATATTATGAGAATGTGTCCATGTCACGTTTCACTTTTTGTGTATATTAAATATATATATATATATATATAGTGCATGAAAAAAATACACTTACCGGTTTATTTTGTTAAGATATATTTAAAGGTATTTTTCCCCGTGATTGCAAAGCTAATTTCCCTGCAGCCTTTACTTATTATTATTATTATTATTATTATTATTATTATTATTATTATTATTATTATAAAACAAATAATACTAATAAAATACAATAATAATAATAAAAAAAAAAAAATCAGAACAAAAGTCATTAAATTCCCCTATTCCTTGTGCAGTAAATGCGATTATTAGCCCTGACACGGCAGTATCCTTTTAACTAGATGCAGGTCAAGTTCACCCAGACTGACTGATGTAACCCAGCAGGAACATCTGGTGGATTTTATTCAAGGTTAAGTAGCTCTGCTCCATCATAGCCTCCAATTAAAACACCTTTAGCTAGGTTAATGCACAAAACCTACATCCAACAAGATAATTACATTACTGCATGCTTATTAAAAGATAATCACACATATTATACTAATTGCCATTAAAGTCACTCAAGAGAATTATTAATTTTAAGATTCAAGTGTGCAAAGTTGAACATGCATGTTATGCATTTTATACCATCAAACAGTTTAATTTGTATTTGTATTGGATTGTAACACGGGGTTTGGGTGTTGTTTGTTTTTCTTGTTCATTGCTATCATGTCTTTTATTTTGGAGGTTAGTCATGGTTCCTGTCTAGTCATGTGGTTCCTTTGCTCCTCTTGTATTCCTGCTATTGGTTCCTTTGTTCACTGTGTCATGTTCTGATTGGTTGGTTAAGTCATGTGTCTTGTTCCTCATTGGTTGGATTGTGTCATGTGACCCCGATTGTTCGGTGTGTATATATATCCCTCATGTAGACTTTGTCTCTTGTTGTGTATTGATGTTGTAACCTGCTGTCGGTGAGTAAAGTCTGCTCATGCCAAGTCAAACCTTTGTTTGGATTATGCTTGTATTTTGGAGTACTTTTGGAATAAAGCTGCAGAGGTTCTTAAACTCATCTTCAGTGGACCCATTGTTACATGGATTAAATTTTATTTAGATTAAACTATTTTAGGAATATCTTTGAGTGTTGAATAATACATAAACTGTGGAGTAATACTTCATGTACTGAAATATATAATAGGTTAACTTCAGAAATATCCCAATGTTCTCTCTCTTCCTGCTCATTTTCCATCCACGTTTTGGTTTTATGAGGTCACAGGCAAGTATCAATGATGATTAAGATAAAGATGGAACACTAAATGTGTCTTTCCTATTTTATCTGATGGTTATAACTGTGTACATTGACGATGATTTGGCTGCAGTGCCTACTAAGAGGTTTTGAAGGTCAGCAGTGTTCTCAGATGTAGATTAAGCACTCATCATTTTTACTGACAGATTCAAAATGACTTATTATTTTATTTTATTTTATTTTTTCTCCCCTATTTATTGCCTTCAAAATACGTCCTGCCAAATTTTCTTCACTTTCACATATTTGGAGAGTTAAGCCACTGGAGGCTACACATAAGTTGCAATTTCACTTAACTTAATGGAGCTTTTAAAATCATACTGGTGGTTATGATCTAATAAACAACTTTAAAACCTTGATTAAATTTCCTGTACAACCCATTTACATTTCATTACAAAATCAGCCAATGATTTAGGACTGCAATTTTGAGGCAATATGCAGGAAAATTTATATTCGCATGGGGCAAAAAAGCTGAGCATTGGAAATTGCAGTCTGTAGTGTTTGGGTTGTCCAATGCACTTGGAAAAATTGTGTTTAAAATGCCGCAAGATGCTGTGCAGCTGCACAGTTCAGACTAGGCTGTGCATATATCCATGCTAGACCAGGTGGGGAAAGTCAACAGTACACTTGAACGGAGTTTACCAAACGCCCAAACATGTAATCATACACTTAAGCCACACTTGAAATGTTTCAGTGCATTAGAAATGTAAACCAACTAAATTTATGAACCAAATAATGGAACAAATGTATTAAATTTCACCACTCTTCTTTAAAAATAAGATAAATCAATGTGCATTAAATTGGGAACATGCAGTTAGTACATGGGTTGAGTTTGGATGCTCATGTATACGATACATACTGTAAGCGCAAGTCTAGTGTGCGATATTTACTCACATGTACAATATGTAATGCATTTATTCACTCAGTTGGATTTTCTACTAAATAAATTGGATTTTCCCTGCATTTTTACTGTCATCTGATTTCTCAGCCAAATATATTGGACGGACCGGGGTTGTAAATGTTCCCAGCTTCTGAATTGCTGCTTGACATCTTGTACGTTTGGCTCAGAGGGGAATAGATTAAGGGGGTCACCATTGATGCACTAATGACAAGGTCGCATTTGATTTGCCTCAAAAGTTCTGGCTCTAGAGATGGTACTGTTTTGAGGGCCTATGGAGAAATGAATTACGGTTTTGTTCATTCATCCTCTGATTGGCAAGCTTTGTACTGGATTGAAATTGAATTAGAGAACTATTACAATCATTGCAGTGAAATATATTGGATTTTGTGACCAGTAAGCAACTCTGAATGTTTCTTTTAAAGCCGAGTTTGGGGTCGGTAAGATTTTGTAATGAACAAAGTCTCTTATAGTCACCAAGGCTATTTATTTCATTAAAAAAAAAAAAAAATACAGTAAGAATATTGTGAAATATTATAACACTTTAAAATTTTGTTCTTTTTTTAATATAATTTAGAATGTCATTTATTCATGTGATGTTAAGCTGAATTTCCAGCGTCATTACTCCAGTCTTCAGTGTCACATGAACCTTCAGAAATCAGTCCGATATGCTGATTTTCTTCTCAAGAAATAGTTCTTATTAGTGTCAATGTCAAAAACAGTTGTGCTATTATATTACAAATTAGTTTAAATGGTTATACTTTTTATTTTTTATTTTTTTTTACATAGAAAATCTTTAATTAGAAGATTCAGAAAAACAGCATTTATTTGAAACCTTCTCAAACATTATGAATGTCTTTACTGTCTAATTTATTTTAATTTAATTTAATTTAAAGTGACAGTAAAGACATTCATAATATTTGAGAAAGTTTCAAATAAATGCTGTTTTTCTGAATCTTCTAATTAAAGAATTTTCTAAAGAAATTTAGATGAATAAAAATATTAATTTTTTTAAATAAATTAATAAATAAAAACTTACTGACTCCAAACCTTTTACGTTTTTTGTTTCAAATTATTTTCCCAAATTCTCCCCCATCTTCCACTGGTCAGTCAAATATAGTCCCACCAAAAATTAATGGAATTAATTGAGCCAATGTTGCCAAGCAGTGTTTAGAAACCCGCGTAAATGGCTTACTTGTCTCTTCATTTCAACCTGTCAAAAAAAGATGCAGTTTTAACCTCCAACAAATGGCACACTTCACCTTTAATGTAATGCTTGTGTTTTGAAATGATAATTGAGATGTTGGTTATCAAAGAACGGTGAAGCGTTTTTGTCTAAAAGAAATTTCTTATCACAAAATAGTTACGGTGTTAGTGAAGTGGGAAATTGCTTAAAGGGCATTGTTTCATAATTTGCCTCTGTTTTGGTACTAATAAAAAAATGCAGTCTGTAATGAACACATTTTTGCAAAGATTGCTCTCTATAGACAGATTTATTCCTCAGCACACCAATTAACAGGTAATGACGCATTGTATTCGGATTCAAAAATAAAACATTGCAAAGGCATACAGACCAGCCAAGTGTGACAGATTAACAGTTTTAGTTGTGCAGAGAAATATTTGGTTGTATCTAAGGCTGTTCTGTATTCCACATAAAAGTTCAAAATAGGACTTCAAAAGTGCATGCAATTCAAATAGGACTTTGTTTAGGCCTGCAGAACAAATCAATAGTGTTGTTGCAGCACCTGCCATTCCCCCGAGTTGGCTTTACCACAGTTAAATAAGTAAAGATAACCGCCTCGCCCCGGATCTGAGTAGGGCGGTGCAGAGGGGCTGGGGCTGCTTAATCACATCTTTCTCAGGTAATCACTGATTGCCCTTATCTTAAAGGGAAAATTCCCAGTCTTTTGAGTCCTTAATGAACACTGGTAGTGATATTAAATGAGCTCGGCCACTAAGCTCAGAGGCAGTGGCTTAATCTCAGGGCTGTGGGCTAAACACTGCTACTATCAGCTGAAAGGTAGCTTTGCCCAGATATGTCAATTTAGCATGCTAGCACAACAGGAGGCGAATCAATACTGATATGACTGTACCTGGAATTATGATGAGCTCTTAGCAGAAATCATTTTGCTTTCGTGAGAAACTCGTATGTGTTAAACAAAAACCAAAAAAAAAGGGGATGACTCATAGTGAGTGTGCTATATTGTAACATTATTATCTTAGAGTATAAAATGATATGTAATTGTATTCATGTTTTTGCATCTATTAGATACATTTACAATAATGGAGATTGTTGTTTAGAGCCATGCGACAGTGCAAATCGAATGCATTTCATCACTGTTTAAGATGATTGGTTGATTTGTTGCTTGAAATGACTGTGTATTCATTGAATGTATATGAAATCTGCTCGCTTTACCACAAGGATGTAGAATGAAAAATGGTTTCATAAAATGGTTTTGTAGAAAGTTACTATAGTTCAGGAAAACTAAAAATGAAAATACATGTAAACCATACATGCCTATATACATAAATACTTTTTTATTTCAGCAACATTTCTCATTTTGATTTAGTTGACCTCGCTGTACTAATAATATAATTAAAACTGATTACTAAAACTTAACTAAAATCAAAATGAAAATGCTGGAAAATATTTATAACGACTCTCATAGTATCTACAGTAAGTGATACTACAATTATATAACTAATTTTCTATATTCCACATTATTTTTCTTAAAGTATGTATTTGGAGTGAGCAAATAAATGCATCCTAAATGTTCTTGATGACCAGATTTACATTTTGTTTTGTAGAAAATTTCTGCCATAGGTGTGATCTTTGGGTTTGGATTTTGTCGATTTTAGAATAAATCTCCCAGTTATGGAATTTTCATCATTCAACATGTAGCTGGCAGTGATGATGGCAGTAATATTTGCATACTGAATTCTGATTGCTAAACTCCAAAAAATTTAGATTCTTTAGTAGTATAAGGTTCCATGAAGAGTCTTTAACATCCATGGAACATTTTCATTACACTAAAGTTTCTTTGTAGTGTAATGGAGTTCCTTACAGTATTGAAATGTTCTTCACATTTAAAAATTTGCGGGTTATTTAAGGTTTAAAGAACTGTTCACTGAAAGGTTCTTTGGGGAACTCAGAATAGGTCAGACATTGCTTCTTTTTGGAAGAGTGTGACTTTAAATTGGAAATAGATATTTTTTTTGTGTGTGTGTGTAAATAACATTATATGGGCTTGGAACAACATAATGCAGAATAAATAATGACAGAATTATAGTGAAGGATCAGTTCCTGTAGAACTACATATCTACTGGTATACAAGTGTTGGTGTATCCATCAGGAAATTCAAATCTAATTTAATGTGACTGGATCAACCTGACTGCACTAGGCTATACCAACAAAGTTAATTTTTAATTGTCGGATCAAGTAGAAACCGTTAATTGAATTAACAATTTTGCCACTTTATTTTTTTTTTTTTTTTTTTTTTTTTGTTTAACAGTTTAATGCATATGATTATCCCAAGTTAATTTGCAGTTCACTAGCTGCATGGTTAGGAGTTGCTCCAGCATAGCAGATGGCAGATTACTTTCATCCCAGGTAGCTTGAGGAAGTTAATTAGCATTGACTAGAAGTACAGAGAGTAACCAAACAGTGATTGCTTACCTTGCAAGCAGACACTCAATGCATAATGCAGTTCAGCTATATTAAAAAGATTTTTGCATGCATGCATAATCCATATATGCAAGGTCAACTGTAAATGTAATTTTGTGTCAATTTGTGATTTTTTTTTTTTTATTTTATTTTTTTTTTATAGTAGCACATCCTCTGTTTGGTAAATAATCAAACATGAATGGGAAAATAAAAATTGAAATGTACATGATTAAAAATAAATAAATAAATAAATAAATAAAAATAAAAAAATGAATCAATATTTTTTTAGAAACACCACACAAATGCACATTGGTTTCAAGCCTATTATCACAATATGCTAATATAATGCCTTATGAACAATCAGCATGTGGCAGAGCTTTTCAGCATTTTTTAGTGTGCAATCTATTTTTTTTTTTCAGTATTTGTTCTTGATGTAAACAAGTGTATAGCACTGGCAGTTTTAGGCCCTGTTCACCTTAGCAGCAAACAAATGTTCCTCAAGGACCCTTATGTTATACATATAAAGTAGTTATGTTTATACTTTATATTCTACAGTATATTTCAAGGACACAAAATGAATGTTAGTTTGCATATCAGTTATTGTCTGAAATATTTATATTTATACAATTATATATCGTATGTATACAGTATATCTATCTATCTATCTATCTATCTATCTATCTATCTATCTATCTATCTATCTATCTATCTATCTATCTATCTATCTATCTATCTATCTATCTATCTATCTATCTATCTATCTATCTATCTATCTATCTATCTATCTATCTATCTATTATATGCCCTGCTCATACTTTTTTATATCTCATGACAGTTAACCAACGTTCAAGAGGAGCATAGGAGTTTCATTTCCTCCCTTTTGTAATATCCCACTTTTCATGCTCCATATGAGGTGTGATATAGCAATATCCCCAAGTTACCTGAAATTACAATAGTAGGCGTAGAAATTGATGTGCTCTGATAGTAAACTGCCCACAAGTAGGTCCCAATGCATCTGCCTCTACCTTCTATTTGTCTACAGATTTACAAACACTTAAAAACTTGCAAACACAAACAATATGTAACTTTTTAAGAGGTTTCCCTATAGTAAATCTACTCTTATTAGCTTTGCATCAGCATTAAAAAAAAAAAAAATATTCTGACAATGCCATCCCCCACAGGCTATTAAGGATGCAAATGAGTTTGTTTCTTCATCAGAACAGAATTGAGGAAATGTAGCATTCCATCACTTACTCACCAATTGATCCTCTGCAGTGAATGGGTGCAGTCAGAATGAGAGTCCGGACAGCTGATAATAATAATCTTAATAATCTATTTGTTTCTAACAAACACACATTTTCACTTCACAAGATGTTAATTGATGGACTGGAGTGGTGTGGATTATTGTGGTGTTGTTTTTTTTTTTTTGTTGTTTTTTTTTTTTTAATCAGCTGTTTGGACTCTCATTCCGATGGCACCCATTCACCACAGAGGATGCATCGGTGAGCAAGTGATGTAATGCTACATTTCTCTTTTTTTTTTTTTTTTTTTTTTTTTTTTTTTGTCTTTCTTTTTCTTTTTTTCTTGTTTCTAATGAATAAACAAACATATCCACATCTTGGATGGCAGGATGGCCTAATTATTATTATTATTTTTTTTAGTATGACTTTTTACTGATTCAGTATCTCCAAAAAAAAAATAAAAAAATGTATTTAGTGTTACCAGAAGCACATTTCTCTCGTTTCCAGTACTTTCTTTTTCTATGCAAGCCTCTGGATGGGATTTGACAGAGCAACATGGACTACAAGTCATTTTACAATGCAAATTGCACTACCTGAGCCCAGCTTTTCCTGGAGGGAACAGCAGAAGAAAGTAACAAAGAGAGTTGAGTATTACTAGCCTGTCAACAACCCTGAGACTCTCCAGTTGACTTCTTTCCTGACGGTATTTCACTCTAAGTGTTTATCTTGTGTCTCTTTTGTCAATCCCAGAGACAAAACTGTAGGAGGACTCTGGAAATAAAGGACTGTGAAGCAGGACTGTGTAAAGACAGTGTGTAATTAACTACAGAATTCAGTCATTATAAAGAATTATTATGTGCAGTAAGAGTAGCAATTATAGTGCCAAACACGTCAGCAGATATGATGTGATTTAAGAGAATCGCCTGAGAGCAGTACTATGAATTTAATTAGCATGACCAGCATTAAAGGTATAGTTTACCAAAAAAACAAAAAAAAACTGTGACTTATTTTCTTCTGTGGAACACAAAACAGTGATATTTGATAACTGAATAACCGAATGCGCCTGTCTCGAAATTTGCACAGCTCATCTTTTCTGAGGAAGCCCAGGAACGGTGGTAAATTACAGAGGAGATCCAATATGCAGGGATCTTGCTGACTGTCCTCAAAGTTTTTTTTTTTTTTTTTTTGTGCCTAGATCTATTTATGAACAAAAGACTCACTGGAGTGTTGAGTTCTGGTCATCCGAGGCTTCATTTATCACATTTCTGGAGGAAGGTCTTGCATGAATTTAATTTTCGCCTAGAAGTTCTGGATAATTTCGAGTGCATGAAAAAGAAATCCAAAGGAATGAATTTATTTAATAGGATTCTTGCTACATAAAGTGCAAATTGATTTTGAAACCATGTGGATCCCCTCTTGAGCTTATTAGGAATTCAATTAATCACGCCACAAAGCATATCTATAGAGGAAGGAATTGTTTTCTGCTAATTATCATCATTTTTTCAATTACAAATGAATGTCTTTATCCCAATTGAATGACCTTCCGTGTTTTTTGTCCTGGATAAACGAGTCAGGTTTGTGTAGTTAATGTGTGAGGAAACAATTTATTCAAGCATGTGATAATGTGATGCATTCTGGGTTTCTTTGAAACGACGACCAAGACTGAATGATGAATCCAGTCTTAGCATCCTCCCCATTATCATCTGTCAGCAGAATGAGAAATACTTCCTCGTCAACGTGCTCTTTAGCAGCGTGGTTATTAATGTGTGCTGACTTTGCAGGGCCAGATTGAAATGGCTTCCCTAATTGAACACAGCCTGTACTACAGATTCTGCATGGGGCGCTACACAAACTGATAGTTTGTAAGATTTTAGGGATTTAGCGCATAAATCTCCGGAGTTTGCAGAGTTTATAAGGCAATGTTTTTCCGCTCTGAAGATTAAAGAGAGAACTTCAATGATGAAAGGTTTTTTTTTTTTTTTTTTTTTTTTATTTTTTTTTATACTTGTTTTTTTTTTTTTTTTTTTTTTTTTTTTTTTTATATTTGTTAATGTAATAAAAAATTTTTTTTTTTTTTTTTTATATGAAATATTTTATACTGGGACTTTTCTCACAGACTTATATATACTGTATGTATGTATATATATATATATATATATATATATATAGATATATATATATATATATATATATATATATATATATATATATATATAGTTATATATATAGTTATATATATAGTATATATATATATATATATATATATATATATATATATATATATATTGATAACTATTTTCTATTGAACATAATTTATTCCTGTGGAAACAGTTGTGATGCAGAATGTTTTTGTGGAAATTGGGATTATTTTTTTTCAAAATGTTTTGACAATTTAAATTAATACAGATCAATAATGGTTGAAAAAAGCACCTTTGACTTCAAGCTTTTGAAACAGTGAAATGCTCCATGTTGGTGCTCCTCCTCTTCAGTTTACCTCATTTTCTATAGGGTTCAGGTCAGAGGACTGGTTTTGGTTTTGTGCTCATTTCAAGGCCACATTTATTTCATGAAAACATACAGTATAAACTTTTGAGGAAAGGCTTCTGTGAAATATTATTTTCTAAAATATCTTGTAATTATTAGAATGTTTTGTAATTATATTATTACATTTTTCCATTTTATTTTATTACAATTTAAAATAATTGTTTTCATATATTTTTAAAAATGAAATGTATTTCTTTGACGGCAAAGCTGAATTGTCCAGACTTCAGTGTCACATGATACTTCAGAAATCATTATGCCAATTTGCTGCTCAAGAAGATTTTTATTTTTATTATCAATGCTATCAGTGCTTATCAATGCTTTTCCTTGCTGAATAAAAAAAAAAAAAAAAAGCTTGAAAGAACAACATTTTCTTGAAATAAAAATCTTTTGTAAATTTACTAATGTCTTTACTGTGACTTTTGATCAATTTAATGGGTCCTAGCCGAATAAAAGAATTAATTTATTTCAGAAAATATCTTACTGACCTAAAATGATTGGATGGTATTATAATTGTGGAAAATAATCATATTTTTTAAGCCTGTGAGAACTGAATGATCTTGGAAGATTTATGTCTTTTATAAAAGTTTTCATAAAAACCGTACATTGTTGACAAAAATGAGGAACATAACTGTGAAACCTGAATTGTTTTGTTCCATGTCAAGTCAACTTGATTAGTGTAACGCTTTTCACAATACAGATTGTTTAAAAGCAGCTTATAGCATAGAGAAATGAAAGAGCTCACAGGAACACACATAAATCCTGTCTGCGTCTGTCCTGATCCTGTCCTGCTTTCTCTCTCACACTTCTTAGTCTCTCTCGACTTCCCTGTAAAATTGAAGGCAAAAAGGGTTTGCAAAAAGGCTTTCAAGAAATCATGAAAGGAGGAAAATGTACAAAGTTCATCCACTTAACAGCACTCCACTACTGCGTGATCAAGCCAATCAATTGCTTAGCAACTTCTGAAAACAGCTCAATTGGGCCTGTTGTATTCTTCTTCTGTCAGTAGACAATCGTGGGTATTTTTCAAGCATAATAAAAGAGTGCTTATTTAAACTCTGCAGACAAGCACTTTCTTCAATTACAATTGAAATGTCCATTGACATAACAGTCTGGCTTTGCCAATCAATATTAATATCTCGAGTGTAAGGTAAAAGCCCTATATTTTAGGATTAGCAGGATTTGAATGGAGGCGGCTTTTTTTCTTTCTTTTCTTGTATATATCAACTGTTTTTCAACTGTAATAATATTTTACAACTAGAATTACAATTTTTACTATAATTTGAAAATAAATAAATAAATAAATAAAAAAACAATTGTAGCATTTCAAAACCTGAAAAACAATCCAAAACTTTTATATCTATAATATATATATATATATATATATATGTATTGAAATGCATAAAAAGACAGTAGTAGAAATGAAATAGCTTTCAATATCTGTATTTTCAATAGCACTGCCAAAACAAGATTTAATAGAGCAGGCCCTTGCTCTTCGGTTGCTGTTCGCCCCTTCATGTGGAGTAGTCCTGAGAGAAAGCAAGCAAGCGAAGGGAAAATAACGAATGGCAGAGCAATCTTCACAGTGCAGTGTCCCAGGAATAGCAGCACAAGTTATCCATACAAATTAAAAGCAAGTCACTTATTCATTCCTTTATGTTTAATCTGCTTACTTAAAACAAACATGCTCGTCAGCAGAATGAAGGATTAGTCACTGCCAGGCCATTATCCTCAGAGCGCACTTGTATTAGGTAAACCGCAGAAGAATGAGCTGTATATCGAGAGAGAGCTATTGTTGTTTGACAGAACATGGCTCAAGGCCTCAACCTCCAATTTAATACTAGCAAAAACAATTTAAATAAAATATGTAGACATTCTGTCTGAAGAAGTCAGGCATGCTAAATTCAGCAAGTAAATGAGACTGGAAGTGAATATACAGTTGGATTTAATTAGATTTAAATTTAAAAGAAAGAGACTAGTCTTCGAAAGAATCTTCTCAAAAAGCATCACTCTTTCTATTGCTCATGTTTTGACGTGTTTGTGGTATGAACATGAATGTTATACCTACTCCAGTATTGCTGAGGAGAGATGTGCCTGGTGAGCAAAAATCATGAATAAAATTACAAATTTTCATTGTTTTTATTGTTGCTGTTTCAAAACTCAGGAGACATATGAATTATATTTAATTTTTCCTTTGGTAAAAAAAATAAAATAAAAAAAGTTGACATCAGTAAGAGTGCAGATAACATAAATGAATAATCAAATCACTCAATTTATAATAAAAAAATAATAATAATAATAAATAAAAATTAAAATGTCAGATCATTTGGTCAATTTGACAAAAACATGTTAGAGATCTGATTTCGAACTTTGAGGCACAATTTGAGACATTATTAAACAAATAGTTACTTTGGATAAAAGCACCTGCTAAACGAATACTAAAAATGTATAGTTCACCCAAAAATAAAAATTTTGTTATAATTTAAGTTTTTTTCCAAACCTATATGTGTTTCTTTCTTCTGTTGAGCACAAAAAAAATTAAACTCTGAAACTCAATGGAGATGTTTGAGATTGAGTCTTTCTCAGGAGAAATATCTGAGAAGCAGGAGACTTCAGAAAAAGTTCTTATTTGTTCTCCATTTAATCGCATTGCTGTCTAGGAGAAATACATGAGATACTACTAAAATGTCCTTAAAATGAAATTGTGAATGTTCAGACCCTTGCTGGCAATATAGGGAACCACATATAGTACACTGTAAAAATAGGGAAAAGGAATGATTTTTTATTTTTTATTTTTTTTATTTTTGTTTTCACAGATACTGAGAAATATTAACTACATTAAAGACAATATTTAAAATCTATACATTATATATATATATATATATATATATATATATATATATATATATATAGATATATATATATATATATATATATATATATATATAATATATATACTCACCAATGCCAAATATATATTATATATATAGTATATTATATATATATATATATATATATATATATATATATATATATATATATATATATATTAATACTATTTTCTATTGAACATAATTTATTCCTGTGAAAACAGTTGTGATGCAGAATGTTTTTGTGGAAATTGGGATTATTTTTTTTCAAAATGTTTTGACAATTTAAATTAATACAGATCAATAATGGTTGAAAAAAGCACCTTTGACTTCAAGCTTTTGAATAGTTATGTTTAAAAATGTTAAACCAACTATTTTCCTACACGTCATCCTAACTTGCTTAACAAAGTCCAAATAAACAAGCTGACATTGCTGATTTGTGTGTGTGTGTGTGTGTGTGTGTTTGCCTGCTATGATACAACATTTGTGCTTTATTAGCATTAGTACTTTCAATAAACGTACACGCCTTCTGGTCAAGGATGTTTTTTTTGTTGTTGTTGTTGTTTTTTGTATTTTTGTAAATGCAAATAATCTAAAGACAATTCATATAGTAATCATGCATTTAATTTATGATCAAGCTGAACAGACTTACAGTAAAGAACCTTCACCTTTTTCAAATACACTTGACTGATTCTGCATTACCCAGTGTATTGAACTCAAAGCATCAGCATCTGCGATACTCCAAGCATTGTTATGCAGCACTCAAAGTTCAAACAGCTCAAACCTTGACCCCATTAGCCGCTGACCCTTTAAAGCACAGATAATGATTACCAGATAATTTGCAAGACATATGCAAATTTGTCTGTCACTGTAGTGGCAAATCCAACTTTGCTCATACATTTGTGATTGTCAAACTGTTTTTCTTCCCAAAGGAGTGCAGAGCAACAGGACATTGCAAAGCAACATCATATATGGCATAATATATTACATTGATATCATATAGGTGTATTGCATATATTAATGATACTCATATTATACCTATATTTATCATGGGTACAGTATATTACAGGTATAGTTATGCCAATATATCTCTTAATATTTTGCAATATATTTTGTATATTGCTTTTCTGTATGCGTCAAAAAGGCTGTTAAAGTGGTAACTTGCAATTATTACCCTAAATAGATATCTCTACTTGATTTAAGTCATACAAATTAGTTTTGTTGGTGTAAATGATTGTATTTAGGTTGATTCAGAGATGTTAAATATTTGGATTGTAAAGATGTACTTTATCCTTTTTTTTAGGTTATAATTGTTTCAGTGTAGTCTGGAACTACATATCTTCATGATATACTTCATGTGTACTAAAAAAGGTTGAGAACCGCTGCCACATGGTAATTGCAGGGTCATAGTTGTTCGTAGGGCATTATATTGGCATATGCTGATAATAGGCTTGAAGCCACTGTGCATTTGAATGGTCTTTTCTGAAGATTTATTGTTGATTTTTTGAACCACTTACATTTCAATTTTTACTTTCCACTTCTTGAGGATGTGCTACTATTCCAGAAACAATTTATTCCCACAAAATTACATTTACAGTTGACCCTGCATATATGCACTATGTGCATGCAAAATTCTTTCAATGTAGCTGAAATGCATTATGCATTGATTTCCTGTTTGTATGTATACAAACACGATTAAAATGAGAAATATAAAAAATATGAATAAAAACTTTAATAGTAGATACTATAAACTATAGTAAATCTATAATGTAATAATGTAATAGTAAAAGTACACTGTACAAAATGTAGAGAAAATAAGCTCAAAAGCTATAGTTGAGATCCCCATGTGAAAGTAGCCCCAGTCACAGATGACCCTCATATTAATGCAGTGTTTGTTTATCATGGGGAGCTTCTAATGTTTTCTGGTGAAAATTTGAACTGAACTAAATCAATAATGCATTTGTTCTGAAGGAAACATGGTACACAACTGGGAAATAATTAAGTGATGCAGTTTCAAACTGTGTGTTTAACTTCACATAGACACTGTGTTTCTCTTTTGAATTGGGATACAGCACATCACACAACTTTAGGAGCTTTGAATTTATCACATTTCATATCTAGCATTTGTTGACACATGGACATTTCATGGAAATAGTAGCATCTCTGGATTCTCTCTTTAGTTTTTTTTTTTTTTTTTTTTTACTTTCACAGCTGTGCGTTTTTGTGATGCCTCTGCATTTTCACATATTAATCATTTCTCTTGACTCAAGATGAACAGTTCACACAAAAGACATCTTTCATCTCAGCAAAAGAGTCTCTTATCTGTTACTCCATGCTTGTCTTCTGTGGCTGCTTGTTCTGGCCTGGCTGTCCCTTGATGTATTACACCAAAGACTACCTGTGACACTTTCACGTCTCTGTGACTTTAAAGTCAAGCTGGAGTCAGAGCTCCTGAACTTTTCTTTTTATTTTGAGGATGATCAACCAATACAGTCTATTATCAACAGCTCTGTGCTTCCCTGAGCTGTCAAGAGCTGCTGAAATTAAACAATGATCCTCAGCGCCTTGAAAACATCCACATGCTGAAAATGTGTGGGTGGATATCAGTGCTCATGCTTGAATACTAGGATACAGAAGAAACGTCTTATCAGACAGTCTTATTGACATTTATGTGTCTTTATACCACTATAGAAATGTTCTAGTACAATTCAGCTTAATTAAAACTGCTTTTCAAACTGCTAAATGTAGACATATTTAAAACTATATAATAATTAATTAATGGCTTTGTTTGTTTGTCTGGTTAAAAATGGCTTTATAAATCAAATAAACGGTTTTCATGCGATTTAAAGTGGCTATTTTTATTGCAACTATTCATATATTTTATTATTATTATTTTATGATTACATACTTGATTCCTTTTTTTTTTTTTTTGTAAAGATAGTCTTTTTTGACATATTATGTATAAAATAAAAATAAAAATAAAAATAAAAATAAAAATAAAAATAAAAATAAAAATATAAATAAATAAATAAATAAATAAATAAATAAATAAATAAATAAATAAATAAATAAATAAATAAATAAATAAATAATAATAAAAAAATTCAAGCTGCTTAAAAAACAACCATTACACCTGTGGAGTCCCCACAAGGATAGTAAACTAGAAGACCGTGTGTGTGTTATTTCATGTCATTACATTTTAAATGCTAATTTTAATTCTTAAGACTATTTTAAGATCAAAGTTATTATAAAAAACACTCATGGTCTAAAACCAATTTTGAACTTGAAGAGATTTCTAGAAAATTCACGTTTGTTGCCTGAGCATGCTAAGTGCATACACATATTCTGCTTTTATTCCGTCACGTCTCCACAAGGTATTCAAGTACTGGCATTCCTAAAACATCTCAACAAGTTCCCAGAATTTGTCAGGACAAAAAAATGTTCCCTTAATGCTGAAATAATCACTTCAAATCATTTCTGCAACCCATTTAACATTTGAGCCACAGATATCTCATAAAAGGGCATGCAAAAGCTCTTGAGTATAAAGCTTTGTTTTATTAATTGAATGAATGCCAGATAAATGGCTAGGGCTGGATACACACTCTGTTTTTAATGAATTGGGATTTGGTTTCATTTTAGACTGTCAAGTATGGACTATTTGAACTTTCAAGGTGATTTGGAAACTTTATAGCTTCAGTCCAGTTCAAAACAACTGATAATCTTTGATAGAAAGAGAGCATTGTTATTCCCCGGTGAGCTAAGTTCAATTAAACTAGATAAACTGCTAGTTTCATTTAGAGGATGGAAGGGCCATTTCATTTGTGTAATATTTATCTACACAATCAGTTTAGTTATAAAACACAATAGATGTAGCCTTCACAATCCATAATGTGAACTCTTAGATTGATCAGCATATTTTGCTAAAACAAGTTCCATAGGGCTGGTTTGTGGAAGAGCCTGAGTTTTGACCTCCACCCCACTCGACTCCCTCCAGTGAACCGGATCGTCAAATATAATCCACAGCGTTTTGCCCCACATCAGCGCCTAAGGTAACTAAAGCTCCTCTGGCTGAACGAAAGCAAATCCCCACAGAAGTGTTCTTACATCTAGTGGAAAGCCGTCCCAGAGGAAGCTATTATAGTAGCAGATGGGAACAGTATTTATGACAATTATTTTGGAATAAAATATTCAGCAAGCAGGTGCCCACATTCATTTGGTAGTAAAATGTTTTGCCAAAGTACTAGATTACTTTTATGATTTATTATCTGCATTTTCAGTGAGAATATATTAAGAGAGTAAATGTTTGTGTGTATTAAAACCAAAAAACAGCTGCAGTCTAAACTATGATTACATTGAACTACTACAACACAGGGTTGATTGTGGTGTATTGGTATAAAGGCAAAAACATAGTGACTAAAACTGAAACAGAAAAAAAAAAATGCATTCAAGGTTTTTTCATTAGATTTTTTTTTTTTTTTTTTGTTATTGAAACAAAGGCTCACATTTTTGGCCTGTTTCATGGAATTGAAAGAAGTGAATTAAATATAACTGAATGAAAGATTTTAATTTTATTTTCAAAAATTAAATTATATGAAAAAATATTAAAACTTATTAAATATAGCTTTTAGGGGTACACTAGCAAAGCCTCAAACAGGTGTAGACTACAAAAAAAAGAAAAAAAAAAAAAGAAAAAAAAGAATAACATGAACATACCTTTTTAATTATAGCAATTAAGATTTTTTTTAAATAACATATTATACACATTATTTTTTTCTTAATATTAATGTTTATAAAGTTATCTGCAAATGATTGTGCACATTGTTTGGTTATAACACTACTGAATTCATTTTTGAATCAAGTTTTTTAATAATAATAAATGTAATTTATTTTTGTTTTTAATTTCATTTATTTTCTATTATTTATTATTATAATTTTTTAGCAGGCCTATTTATTGATAAAGTTGTGTGAAAATTATGTGGTACACATTTTGCCGTGGTGTACTTGGCTTTAACACTGTTGATATCATTTTTGTCAAATCTGTCTAATCATTTGAGTAATATTTTACAAGTCAGGGAATAAATATGCATAATTAATTCGGGAGGGAAATGATGTAATTATTCCTGTTTTGGTGTAATAAAATCCCTCTGCTGTGTGACTGTCTCTAAGCCCTGTCCGTCCTCAGAGTCTGCATTTCTAGTGATGGTTATGCCGCATAAACTGTCAGGTCGCAGTGAGCAGAAGAGTCCATGCCAGCGCGGGATGGCAAAAGTGCTTGAAGTGGGCACATGAGCACCCTTCTGAAATATAAAATGACAAATAGCACACCCTACAGCCTCATGGAGTTCATGGGCACACGAAAGACCACAAGTGCACTTCAAGTGTGCAATTTGGGATTAGGCAACTCAGCTAATTCCTCTTCCTGTCATTCTGGGTCAACATCCTGTTGAGGCTGTACTTTAATTGTGAACTTCTCAAGTTTAACTCCAAATTGTATCAAATAACACCCATTCTAATAAAGATGTTATGACAATACAAAATATAAAGATGGTATTTCACATCTTTGTTCATCTTCACTGGATGGGATGCCACTATCAAATGACATCAGAGTGTTTCCGGCTAAATCAGTATGCTGATGGATCTCAATATTTGATAAGTTGTACTTAATTGAAGCAGTTGTGATGTGTCGACCACATTCACACTGAACTGCATACAACAAATCCTCTTAATGCACCGTGGCACCAATTAGCACTGAAATGAAACACGTCAGTAGCAATTTGGATTATTTATGAAGTATACAACAGTTTGTACTTCCAAAACTCGTGATCAAACTAGTGAACAGCGGCCTACATTAGACTGAGTTCCTGCCACTGTAGTCCCACGGCTCCACGTGTTTGATCTGACTCCAGATGTAAGCTTCTTTAAGACCCATGCGGGATTATTCTCTCATAATTGGCTGTGTTAATTACCCATCCTTGCATGCATCTCAAAGCCAGTGCTCTGCAGCCGGCCTTGGCCTTTTTATAATAAATATTGCCTTATGAGTGTAGCTTGACAGTGTGAGGGTATGCAAACACACACACACACACATATACTGTAGTGCTTACACTTCATAAGCGCCTGAAATGCAATAAAACCAACCTTTTAATATTTAATGCAAATTCATTATTAATGTTGTTGTGGCTTCATGCTTGCATAATGTTTTCGTCACATTAAATAAAGGCAGATATGTCATTACACTTTCATTGGGATTGTTCTTAAGACCTTCAGAACGGTGATATGGCATGGTTAATATAGAGAACATGCATTTGTTTTCAAAGAATTCTAGACCTGCGGTTCACACTTTATTAACTTTGCTTTGCTTTGCACCTCCAATCATAACACAAATAAAAGCTTTCTGTCTTAAAGAAACAGCTTTGAATAATGCAAAGTTTATCATTGTTTACTCATCCTCATGTTCTTCACTTACTTATTTATCTTATACACACAATTACAATAAGCTTTCAAGCATAAAATGCATGACAAAAGTTTTTTTTTTTTTTTTTTTTTTTTCTTCACATGATATCTTTGCTGGAAAAAAATATAATGAAATAAAAATAAATAAATAAATCAACATCCTTTGTACTTTCAAAAAGGATGATCATTTACTTTATCTTTATGTACTACAATAACTAAAAAGTAAAACTGAAATATCAATTAATAAAAACTATACTGACATTTAAAAAAAAAAACGAATAAAAAACAAAAATTACTCAAAAACTGTTACTAAAATTTAAACAGGACATACACAAAAATCAAATTCAAAATGTGTAATATTAAAAACTATGATGTTATAGCTTATATATATACTGTTTAAAGTAAATATTCTTTAAGTAAACTTCATTGGCCTTTTCATTTTAAAAAGAAATAAATCAATAAATGAATTATTATTATTATTATTATTATTATTATTATTATTATTATCATTATTATTATAAATATGAATATGTACTATAAGTGCACATTTGTATGCACTTTTTTTTTTATTATTCACTTATTTTAATTTAGCTTATTCACTAAAAAAAAAGCTGTAAATGATGACAGAATGTTAATTTGTGCATGACGTGTTCATTTAACATCGTAGTATCTGTCCATTAATAGACTGCTATGTCTAATGTCTAACATCCCCGTGCCTCAGCTCTCCACACAAGCCCATTTTGGCTAGGAAAGCTTTATTGACATATTTGTGATTTTGAAAAAAACAAAACAAAAAAAAAACAACACAAAGTTATTGATAAGTGCAGAGGAACTCCTTTGGACGAGGGCAAATGGCACAATTAATTTAATAATGTGATCGGTGAACTGCCCTACCTCTTGAGAAGGACAAAAGAGCTTGACAAAAGTGTGAAAAAGTTTAGGTCAGATGTAAAGGGAATTACTGAGTTTGACCTGCTTGTATCAATTGCAGACTGTGAGTTGTGGTAGGGCATGAATATCAATGCAGGTCATGTTTGTGTTGACAAATAAATAAAATAAACACAAAATAGAGTGTGGGTGACGACCAGTAGTTCTTGATGCAGATCGATCCAGTCATGCTAAAATACACAATGTACATTAGTAAGGCATTTGGTGTGAAGCAGTAGTTCATTAGCTACTATTAAACCCAGTTTACATGTCAAGAACCACATCTTAATAACACTTGAGTGAGTGAATGGAAAAATTGAATGAAATAATGTTTTAATTAAAGCTTAAGTTTTTTATTTTAAATAAGCAAAGGCACTTTATAAAATAGGGCTTTAAAAAATATACTGTGTATATATATATATATATATATATCTATATATATATATATATATATATATATATATAATATATATATATATATCTATATATATATACTTAAAATATTTATTGATAAAACAAAGCATAACAAAATAAAATAAAATACACCTCACGGATCACACTGGAAGCAAAAGCACCTGTCAGACATGGGTTTCTCAATTCTCAGTTTAGATTTTGGAAATGTCTGTATGGAGGTGTTAGACACTTCTGTAATAAAATTTGAACTGCATTTTTCACAACATGAAGGAATACCTTTGTTTTAAACTAAAAAGTAATCCTTCATTGTTTTGTCCCTAGATGTGTAGTATTCTTTCTAAAGACTTGACAGTTCAATATCTTAAACGCCCAGACTAATAAACTGATAAATCAAATCTTGCATAACTTTGGAGAAGCAGGTGGCTGCCGCAGAGACAGATTCTTTTTAATAACGTGAATATTTCTTAGAATTTTCACTTTCAACCAAATTTATTACAAGACACTTCATATGAGGATTGTGAAAACGATGCAGGTGGGTAGAACAGAAAATCTTCACTGGAAAGAAAAATAACAATTCCATTACTCTTGACCTTTTTTTGGTTACGTGGTAAATACTGAACATTTTATCCAGTAATTATTAAACATCCACCAGATGTTTTTGTTCCAGTTCTCTAAATAGTTTTATTTTATAGGAGGCAATGTGTGTCCAAATGAATATGTTGCATAAGTATGATGCATTGGTTTGGGTAAACATTTGATTTGCAGTCCAATTATTGTCTAATGAGAGACCAAAAATCTGAAATAGGATGCTGTTATCACTAGAGGATTTTGTCGTAATTGAGGGAAATATGGGCTTCTCTCAAAAAGTGTGCTAGACAGTCCTGTTTCTGTTGCATAATATATACAAATATGCTGGATGTCTGTCATATTTCCCATCGCAAAAGCTTTTCCTGATTGAGTCCAGGGCCACATCTAGTAATCTACCTTCTAGCTGCATTAGAGGTGAAGTAATTATCACCCTGATTTAAGATTAGCTAATTTTAGAGCTGGAAATAAAAAGCTAGATTGGTTTCTCCTGTGAAATCTCATAAATTCAAATGAGCTTTTGAGGAAGCTGTATTATTGCAGTCCATATTGTTGAACCTGAAGCCATACTAACATTTACTGCAATAATATGGAGTGCTTCAACTTTGCTTGACCCTCTGTGGGTGCAGTATATGACTATTCATTTCAACTTCAATGCAGAGTTGCTCTGTTAATAGGTTATGTGATTTAATTTCCATAGAAGATTGCAAATTATCTATAAAAAAAAAACAAATGTACATTTATTTGAAGGAAATGCCAATACTTACAAGGCAGGAGAGGAATAGTTTTTGGTAAAAAAATAATCCATAAAATCTGAGGAATGGCAGACGAATGTCAGAAGAGAAGATTCAAATATCTAATTATTTATTCACTCTCATGTCGTTCCAACCCTTTATGCTGCAGAATGGACCATGAAACAGTATAAAAGTGATCTTTATGACTCACAGACTATACAATTATGTTGTTTACTAAAAATCTTTCTTTCGCCATTGCAGCTCTCAAATATATACCGCAGCTAGATATGTGTCACAAGAGGTTTGACGTCAATGGCATCATTTTGCCAATAATATCCAATTGCTGATTTAAAATCCATGGGTAGGCATATGAAAAAAACTGGAAGCTATGGGTTTGAAACAAGTTGGAGAAAAAATAAATAAATAAATAAAAATAATATAACACTCCAGCCTGGGTGACAGAGCAAGACTCCATCTACTCCAGCCTGGGTGACAGAGCAAGACTCCATCTCAAAACAAAACAAAACAACAACAAAAAAAAGCAAAGGAAGTGAGGTGTATATATATATATATATATATATATATATATATAAGCATATGAAAAGCACTGGAAGCTACAGGTATGGCAAGGTAAACAAACAAACAAACATGGGGGAGCATATAAAAAAGCACTGAAAGCTATGCATTTGGAAAAAGTTAATTAAAATAATAAAATAAAATAAAATAAGCATAAAAAAACACTTGAAGCTATAGGTTAAGAAAAAGTTGAATGAATGAATGAATGAATGAATGAATGAACAAATGAATGAATAATAAAAAAAAGTCCCTGTGTGCCTACACACACAGGAGAAATGCAAAGCTCTCCTATATCTCTACTACCAATCCTCTAAAGATTGTCACATTTCCCTGAAGGCTGTAAGTGTGGTATTACATTCATCAATGTAATTTCACACTTGATACATCCTCTAATTCTCTTTACAAAGGGTCATGCCAGTAATTAAGGTCAAATGATGCTCCTTTGAAAGCAAGAAGGGTTGCCCTAATGACTTCCTGGACACCTCCCTTGTTGTTTTCATAATCAGATCGGTATTCAGAACGTAGCCCAGAAACTCTACCTGATACCTACAACAATATCAGTGCCTAGGTTCCACGGATTTCCCGAAACAGTGGCAATAAAGCATTATTGCAGTGTGGCCTTCGTCTGTAGTGTACTTTTAGTAGATAATATATGAAAGCTAAATAAAAGTGCATTCTAGAAATGGAACCCCTCAATTATTGTAATAGTGGAGTGCTATTAAGCAAACATAGAGGAAAAACTGATTATGTTGTTATGAAAGATTTCAGTAGATTTGTTAAGGGACTAAGAGCATTTTGGCAAGAGGAATGGACAGCTAAATATGCAACACGCTCTCATATGTAAACATCAGTTTGTTGACTTTTATCTTTGCGTCTCAAAACATCACTCCGGTGCCTTTATCAACCCTTTAAAAGCACTGCAGGATCAAAGATTCATCCCTGGGATATGAACGTCACACGGCCTCACTAATCCACCCAACACAACACACAATCCAGTCTAGGGATATTATACTAAAACTAAGATCGAAATATATTATTTTATGGTTAAAAAAAAAAAAAAAAAAAAAAAAAATTATAATAAATATTAACAACACACTTGGCCAGTGTCAATAAAACACATGATAAATTCACAGAAACCTCCAAAATGGCATGGAAACTGCACCACATGATGCAAGAAAACAATAACTGAAGCAAATTTGATATTTACATTAACTTTTGGGCCATTTTTTGAATGAATGAATGAATGAATGAATGTCACAATCACCAACTAGAGTGCCCATGAGCTCCACCAGTGGGCACTCCATCCCTGACTTTAACCATTCACTCAGGACTCCATTTCCCATAATCTTTTTCCCGGACTCATCTGCACTTATCATCATTGCTAGCACCTGTCTTTCATTACCTCATTAGTCTCACTATAAGAATGGCACACACACTGGGTGCTTCCAATATCCCTCCTCATTTCCTCGCGTCTCCATTCTATGACCCGGAAACCAATCGAGCTCAGCCATCTTGTAGGACATCTCAATTCTCTAACTGCACCGTGAGGAGGCTTCCTGAGGAGTCATGAGCGAGGATACATAGGTCAACTAAATGTATAAATTCTCCTCCCCCTTCACATCTGTTATAATTATTTACATTTATATTTTACCGTTGCAGTTTAAATAAAACCATACATGTCATATTTTTCAACAGGGCATCTTGCTTTATTAATATTTATTATGAATGCCTTATATAACGAACTTTAACAACATAAGGGCAGATCTCTTTAGCACAGCTGATGACGCTTTGAAGTGACACTTGAGTGGTGAAGAATATTCCAGTGTTTATCCTTTGATTCCTCCATCCTCATTTAATTTCCTTTCCTTGCATCCTTCCCTCGTATCCTAAGGGGGTGGAGCTAAGACGTGAGGAAAGGAAACGAGGATGCACAAATAAGAATTGAGAAGCACCCACTCTCTCAGATCGCTGTTGTTTGTTAGCCTGTAATGTTACCTAGTTTCCCTGTTTCCTTTTGCCTTTGTGTTATTTTGATCTTGTACTGTTTTCCTGTTTTATGATTGTTTGCTGCCTGCCCTGACTTTAGCCTCTTTTTTGGATTACTCTTTTGGATTACCTTGGATATAACTGTTTATTGTTACTGGATGGATGAATGGATGAATAGATGTAGAGCACAAAAATGACACACAAGCGACAGAAAAATAAATAAATACATTCATTCATTCAGTCAGTCATTCATTAATTCACTAAAAATAAGACAAGTTGTAAGCCCCAGGAAAGGTGAAATGTTGGAGACACAGTCAGGAACTTAACGCGTCGAAACAATATGACCGAATCACTCATGATACGGCATATATACATAACATTACATAATAACCAGCTTTCAAATGAGTTCTGCTCACTAGGAACAATATTGACTTGTTCAATTCCTTGTGATGAACAGGCTCAGACATTAACAAATGACTCCGCCACTCTTATTTTCCTTGAGACACCGTGAAGCTAACAGCTTTAATTGAGGTTTTTGTGAGAGATTCTTGGGGTTTGCATCTCACAGAATGCTAATGAACCACTGGCAACGTGCAGTCCATTATGCATACATCTACATGACCTTGCGCATTGCATTAAACGTGCTGAGAGGGGGCTGTCAAAGAGAAATCCCTACAGGACTGCCCCGCCGGAATACTCTCCCACTTTATCAAACAGGCATTTCTGAAAGGCCATCACGGATCAATAAACCCTATAAAATGCCTTCAAAACATGTCGAGGGTTTGGTCTTATTGTAGTCTCATTAGTTCAAATTGTTGAAAGAATTAAAAAAATAAATAAAATGTTTTCCATTTGGATAATTAGACTGTAATTGCAAAATGTGTTGATGGTTAACATATACAGTAAGGCCTAAACATAATTTTGTTTTAGATACTTAACCTTCAGAAGATGGTGATCATCAAACTCCAATAAAATTTTATTCAAGCTGTTTTATTGTCTATTCATTTTATGGGGTTTGTAACCCTGTTCCCAAAACGAAACCTTCATTTTTGTCTAGCAATAAATGATACAAATAAACTTTACAATCTTACAAAAATGCAAAAAGCTAATTTGGACTAAGAAACCATTCTTGAGGAAATGCAAGCATGAAAGGAGATTACGGTATGCAATAGTCCAGAAAGCTTGAAGTGACAAGCAATGGGAGAGAGTTCTCTGCAAAACTGAAAATGTTGGTTCATAAAGACTGCAGGATATCAGAAAAATAACTGATGAGAAGAACATTAATGCCTGACAGCCTAGACAAATATCGCATCAATGTGCCAAAGAATTCAAAATTCACATTAACATGTATTCATTTAGCGGATGCCTTTTATCCAAATTGATTTTAGATTCACGAAACGTTTGCCAAAGCAAATCATTTTCTTACGAGGGCATCTCGTTGAACCATAACTACTCACCAACTACTAGGCCCACAGCTACTAAAAAATCCCCTGTTGCAAAACCATCTATGAGAAATTCATCTTCATAAACACGGCCCACCGAGGTGACTGATTCTCAGCTCCCTGGAGCAGGAACTTTTGTTGCGATAGACACATAAATAGTTCAAATGCTATCATGTGGTAGCGCAGCTCTTTGTGTTGTAGTTCAAGCTGTGTTGACAAATGTTTTGTTGGTGTGTTTTTTTTGCTCGCTGCTCTCTGTCCTTTGGCATTCAATATCTTTGACCGGGAAACATTTAGCAGTCTAAAGAGGGACAAAAAGCAATGAATGCAGTATATTTTCAGAACTAAAGTCTCTAATGTAGTGCTGAAAGACTCAACAGGAAGTGGATGTAATGCTTTTCACAAAGCGGACGGAGAGGCGAAGCTAGGGGCAATTCTAACCCTTTTTTTTTTTTTTTTTTTCTGCATATCTCACAAACAACTATAAATCTAATGACCAAGAATATATAAATATATACAGTGCCCTGCGAAAGCATTTATACCCCTTAATTTATTTCACGTTTTATGTTGCAGCCTCACTGTATATTAACTGCTTTAAATTGCTTTTTTTCCCCACATCAATCTACACTCCATACACCATAGTGACAAAACAAAAACAGAACTGTCAAATCTTTGTAAATTTATTTATTGAAAAAAAAAAAAAAAAAACTGAAATAAGTTCATTGCATAAGTATTTAAACCTGTAACTCATTACTTAGCTAAAGCACCTTAACAGCCTCAAGTCTTTTGGGGGTATGATGCGACAAACTTTGCTCATCAGCATTTGGCAATTATCTGCCATTCTTCTCCTCGCCTCTTCACGTCTCAAGCTCTTTCAGGTTGGTTGGGGCAGATGCACATTTTCAGGTTTCTCCAGAAATTTTTGATTGGATTCAAGGCCAGGCTGTGGCTGGGCCACTCAAGGACATTCACAGAGTTGTCTATAAGGCACTCCTGCTGTGTGCTTAGGTTCATTGTCCTGTTGGAAGGTGAACCTTCTGCCCAGTCTGAGCTTCTGAATGCTCTGGACTAGGTTTTCATTAAGCTATAATATTTTGGTCCAATGAGCTTTTCTTTTACTCTGACGAGTCCCACAGTCACTGCTGCTGTAAAACAGCCCCACAGCACGAGGCTGCTACCAACACAATTTACTTTTGGGATGGTACTCCGCAGGTGATGAGCAGGTATACCCTACACATGGGGACTAAATGTCCCCACAAAGACAGCAATTTCCAAAATGTACTTGTGCTGACCTTTTTGTACAGAATGAAATTTTTGAAAATGTAAAAATGCAGAAAGTTTTCAGACTATCTAGTGGGACAGTTTTTTTTTTTTTTTTTTTTTTTTTTTTTTTTAAATGTGTGTGTGTCTGAATGTGTGTGTTAAAAAGGATTTAATAATTTTTACATAAAAATACAATAATACACACACACACACATGTTCGTTTCTCTGAAATGTGGGGACTTTCCATAGACTTCTATTACTTTTATACTGACCAAAAAATACGTTTTATCCCCTAACCCTAAAACTACCCCTTACAGAAAACCTGTTTGCATTGTTACACTTTCAGATAAACATCATTTACTATTTTATACAGTGTGTACTTGTATATATATATATATATATATATATATATATAATATATATATATATATATATATATATATATATATATATATATATATATGTAATTTTTTTGTATTTATCTATTTTTTTCTCGTGGGGACTGCAGGCCATTTCCCCACAATGTCAGAAATTTCAGGTTTTACTATCCTTGTAGGGACACAATGTAGCATACACAAGTACACACACAGACTTAAAATATGAAAGGGCAGCAAGCTTCAGACACTCGGCTTAAGGAGTCATCACACTAGAAATCAAATCCTACTTCACGAACAGTACATTTCCAGTTCAAAATGGCCTATGACACTTTGTGATAAGGCTGCACATTGCTTTTGATTATCAAAGTTGATATTTCCTCATATTTTTTGCAAGCCTTTCTAATGCAACTGCCTGGAAGATGTTCTCTAGAAAAGTAGGATGTTAAAGTCATGCTTTTAAAGACACAATTTATTTGCGCACGAGTAAGCCAGGTGCAGAGGAAGTGTGTGTTCAGCTGGGAAGAACACTATCAGCGGCAGCCCAAACATATGCTCCTGCATTTGGATCAAATCCCAGTTTGTATTTATCATGAAGACAAATGAGGGGAAAACATCTCGGATTAAATATCGACTTCTGCTTTAAACTCTTGCATGGTCAAATTCATGATATATTGTTGTTATTAGTAGTACTACTATTGCTTATATGAGAAAGAAAGGAAGACTGTCGTATTATTATTTAAAAGGAAAAAAATAAGCAGTGCTGGCAGAATGAATGTGGGTGAGAGAACTGTTTTTTAATGAGAAGAGAATGATAAGAGAAACCCCAGCTGTGATTTAGATTTGAATTTGTGATGCTCTGTCTAAGGCAGAAAGAGAAAATGAATAATAATAATAATATTAAAAAGTCTTAAATACTGTATTGCGCTGATATAATAGCAACTGATATAAATAGGATTTAAAAAAAAAAAAAATCACTTAAAAAAATCATACTAATTAATTATATTTAAAATTAAATTAATTACACAGAAAAATGCAATAAATTAACATTTAATCATGCACAGTTGGTCCTGCTCCAGCTGCAATATAGTTTTGAAATTTAAATTTTCTCACAAATTTAAGTCGCAAGTACATCTTTTACATATCTTTATGTGGCAAAACAGCGGCTGTACAATTCTAATCAAACTCACAGAGAACATTATTTATTATAATTCACACACACACACACAACACTTTTTTTTTCTTTGTATTACTTTAAAAATAAAGCCTTTTGTAAGATATCTTACAAATGACATTGTAGTTTCTCGGGCCGCTCATCATCAAGATGCCAGTACCAGACATGTTCTTCACTTTACGATAAAATAACCTCTATTTTGTCGGGGGATCAAAAGAAAAAAAAATATTTCACTGTTGTTCTGAGTCAGGCAAAAATACATGAAAACTTTATATTAAAATGTGGTGTGGGTGATGACTGGAATCTGCAGTTGTAGAAAATGAATTCTCTCTTATTTATTAATTTATTATTACTATTATTATTATTATTATTATGTTGGCTTGGCACAAGCCAACATACTGTTATGCTATTTAAACTTCCTATTATTATTATTCTTCTGAGAATTAATTTATAAAACGCTACTCCTCCTAGGGCTTTAAAGCCACAAGCCCCAAACTTGGCAGAGACCTGGGCCCCGGGGTGTAGTTTTATGCTATATCTTTTTAGACTGATCAGACTTACAGTTTATTTATTATTAATTTTTATAAGTCAGAAATCTCCCATAGACTCCCATTATCTGAGAAAAATTGCGCCTCTACAGGAGCAATTCCCGGGACTGAGGGAGGAGTCTGCCTTAGTTTCACTTTTAAATCGGTTAAAAATACATATAAATACATGAATTTATTTCACTCTGACAAGCTAAAACAACATACTTGAATATTACAGGGGTCAGGGCTTATTAAAAATGTATATCTGGCCACAGAAGAGAGAGAAAGACGAGAGAGAATTCACCGCTCCGTTCAGCGAGTGGTCTCACAGCGGGCTCACAACAAACGAATTTATTCTTGTTTAAGACCTTTTAAAAATATAATATTACAGCGATTGCACACAATCCACCCATTAGAACAAACCAAGAGCTAAAAATGGGTGTTTTTCAGCTGTTGAAGTTTGAAAATGAACGATTTTGCGTCAGCTCTTTTGGCAGCGCGAGACGGCGCGGCTTCTCGTGCAATGACAAAACGAGCTCACAACAAACGAATTTATTCTTGTTTAAGACCTTTTAAAAATAAAATATTACAGCGATTGCACACAATCCACCCATTAGAACAAACCAAGAGCTAAAAGAGGGTGTTTTTCAGCTGTTGAAGTTTGACAATGAAAGATTTGCGTCAGCTCTTTTGACAGCGCGAGCCCGCGCGGCTTCTCCTGCACTCGCAATACGAGCTCACAAGAAACGAATTTATTCTTGTTTAAGACCTTATAAAAATAAAATATTACAGCGATTGCACACAATCCACCCATTAGAACAAACCAAGAGCTAAAAGTGGGTGTTTTTCAGCTGCTGAAGTTTGAAAATGAAGGATTTGCGTCAGCTCTTTTGACAGCGCGAGCCCGCGCGCGGCTTCTCCTGCACTCGCACTACGAGCTCACAAGAAACGAATTTATTCTTGTTTAAGACCTTATAAAAATAAAATATTACAGCGATTGCACACAATCCACCCATTAGAACAAACCAAGAGCTAAAAGTGGGTGTTTTTCATTTGTTGAAGTTTGAAAATGAACGATTTGCGTCAGCTCTTTTGACAGCGCGAGACGGCGCGGCTTCTCGTGCAATGACACAACGAGCTCGCAAGAAACGAATTTATTCTTGTTTAAGACCTTTTAAAAATAAAATATTACAGCGATTGCACACAATCCACCCATAAGAACAAACCAAGAGCTAAAAGTGGGTGTTTTTCAGCTGTTGAAGTGTGGAAAATGAAGGATTTGCGTCATCTATTTTGACAACGCGAGACCTCGCGGCTCCACAACGACCTCACAACAAACGAGTTCATTCCTGTTTAAGACCTTTTAAAAATAAAATATTACAGCGATTGCACACAATCCACCCATTAGAAGAAACCAAGAGCTAAAAGTTGGTGTTTTTCAGCTGTTGAAGTGTGGGAAAATGAACGATTTGCGTCATCTATTTTGACAACGCGAGAACGCGGGGCTTCACAACGACCTCACAACAAACTACTTTATTCCTGTTTAAGACCTTTTAAAAATAAAATATTACAGCGATTGCACACAATCCACCCATTAGAACACAACAACGGCTAAATTCAGATTTTTGTGAGCTGGTAAATTGTGAAATTGAATGATTTGCAGCAGACTCTCTGACGGCTCGAGACTTCAACACTGGCATGGGGAAAAAGTTCTACATACTGAAACTACAGCCTTTTACATTAAAACACTCCAGCGAATCAGTACAAAACAATTAGAAGAATATATTATAGAGATTAAAATGAGTGCTTGTGAGATATTTTTTTGTCTTAGGCCAGAAAAAGAGATTGCATCGATCTCTCGAGTTACAGATGACGCTTGATTCTGGCTTTTCGCTGCAAGAACGGACAAATCATTCGTCTTGGCAGCTTTTTTTTGTATGTCTATATTTTGTGTTGTCAATAGTAAATATTATGAAAACAATAACTGTTGTAATTTTGTCATCATTATATAGTTTATGTATTATTATTGCAAAATAAAATTTAGCAACTAAAATAGTTATCATTCATTACTGCTTAAAAATGTAAGTTGAAAAATAAACTCCTAAAGCATGAAATAAGATACAGAATCAGTAAATTCGATTTTAATGTGGGTATATTATCAGTGAACTAATCATTAAATATTTGTAATCGTTCATAAAATATTGGCCCCTTTCATAATGATGTTGTTCAGAAATGAAGGCCACAATGCTAATGTTGTCCACACGATGGCGCCACAGGATAGAAAATACTTCAATATATGTTCACAGATTTTAAAATGTTCCATTTATGTGCATAAATATAAAATGCATATACATGCATTCTATTTTCATAAACTTTAATAAAGCCCAATATAGTATTTATGCAAAAACTGTAATCCCCTAAGTACCATTACGTTTTTTTTCTTATTTTAATAGTATTGACAACATATTTCTCAAGTTATCACAAATAAATTGAAGAAAAGAAACTATATTACTAACCTATTTTCATATCTATTTTCACCTTGACTTAAACCACATTGTTTCTTTTACCTTCTGTGTTGTTGCCTACAACACTTCAGTTAGAGGACTGGGAAATAGCAAACAGGGGAAAAAGGGCATGACTTATTTTGCATACAGCTAGCCAAACCTGTTTAAACTGTTGTCATAGCCAAGGCTTTTTATTGGAACAGAAAACAGCAAGGGTCCATAGAAAAATACTGTTGGAAGTTTTTTTTTTTTCCACCAAGGCAGCTCAAGGAGGTTGGACACACAAGTACAGTGGCTCTTTTGGGCCAAGCCAACATCAAAGTTAGTTCACTAACTTTACATTCTAGTTATTATTATTATTACATAGACTATATTATTCTAAGGGGAAAAAATCATTAAATATGTGGATGGATTTCCATATGTTTATTTCAGATTCCAGTCCTTCTGAATAAACAGATTTCAATGATTATACATCTAAAACATAAACGTGTCGTGAGACTTGAATATGCCGTCTTGAGGAAGACCATGTTTTGGCCCATTGAGAACGGTTATTAGCTTTTAAGATTTGCCGCCCAATGAGTCAAACAGTCAATTAAACTTACAGACTGAAAATATTTTACAGCAGAGTAGTAGTAGTATGTACATTCATTATAAATTATTAGAATGTACATTCATTATAAAAAATGCATTATACTGTAGGTGTTTTTTTTTTCAGTAACTTCATTAATATTATTATTATTATTATTATTTTTTTTTTTAATAATAACAGTAATTATTATTATTATTATTTTGTTTTTATATTTTGTATATTTTTTTATTATTTTTGTATTATTAATTTTATTGTTTAATTTTATCAGTAATTATATCTATCTATCTATCTATCTATCTATCTATCTATCTATCTATCTATCTATCTATCTATCTATCTATCTATCTATCTATCTGTCTATCTGTCTATCTGTCTGTCTGTCTGTCACCCAGGTACATTATTTTATATAGAATTAAAATATAATAATTACATATAACATTCAACCTTACTAATATGTATCTATGTATGAAATATATTCTACCTATTTTAGTCTTTGTGAAAACAGCAGTATATATATATATATATATATAGTCTTCTGAACCATAAATACTTGATGTTTGCTTGCATGTGCATCAAAAGCTCCCTTCCACTGTCAGCAGCTGAATTAACCAATGCAATGAAAATTATAACTGACATTATAATGCCAAGTTAGATAAAGCATGTCTGTAAGAGAACCACAGAACTTAAACAATACCTGATTAAGCATTTAAAGTCATTCTTTTATCTTCAAAACCTCATGCTGACCAGTGGCAGCCACCCTATTAAGCATCTCCACCATAAATACAGGAGTTAAGACACCATACTGACTTGGTAATTCATGCAGACTCAGCAGGCGATGATAACATGGCTATCATTCATATCTGCTGTGTTACTCACTGACAGAAAACAATGTTTGAAAGCGATTATCAGACCTGCAGGCTCCCAGAGTGGTGAGACTGATGGTTGAGCCGTATCTATTGATGGCTTCCTGAAAGGTCTGAGGAAAGAAAGAACAACAACTTCACTGTGCAGAAAAAAATAAAAATAAAAATAAATAAATAAAAAATAAAAATAAATAAATAAATAAAATAGTGATTTAATTTTTTAGAGTTGTTGATATCTTTGAATTATTGTAGAGTAGAAACATAAAATGACATTTATAACCCAGTTTACTTCTGGAATGTGATATTTCTACGTAAAAAAAAAAAAAAAAAAAAAAATTTTGCAATGTGCCAATTCAAACTGAACATATGTTAAATTATGCTAGAATTGTGTTAGCAACATAGTACATTAAACCATTCTAGAATCATCAATGTCCTAAAACATGCTGAAACAAGCTAGCAACAGTCTGCATTGATCCAGACAGCGTGAGGAGATCCCTCAGCAGGATCAATGCACGCAAAGCTCCGGGTCCTGACAATATTCCTGGGCATGTACTGAGAGACTGTGCAGTGGAACTCACTGATGTCTTCACAGACATTTTCAGCATCTCGCTTATTCAGGCTGTTGTCTCCACATGCTTCAAAGCTACCACCATCATTTCAGTCCCGAAGAAGCAGTCTCCATCCTGCTTCAACGACTACCTTACAGTTGCACTTACCCCTATTCTCATGCAGTGCTTTTAACGGCTAGTCATGCACCACATCAAGTCTGCCCTCCCCCCCTTCCTGGACCCCTTCCAGTTTGCATATCGGCGCAACCGCTCGACCAATGATGCCATCGCCACTACCCTCCACTCAGCACTCACACATGTGGACAAAAAAGACTCATACATCAGAATGCTGTTCATAGACTTCAGTTCAGCATTCAACACAATCATCCCTCAACAGTTCATTCACATACTGGTCCAGCTGGGGCTCAACACTTCGCTGTGCAACTGGCTGTTGGACTTTCTGACTGGAAGACCTCAGGCAGTACGGGTCGGCAGCAACACATCCAGCACCATCACATTGAACGCTGGGGCCCCCCCAAGGATGTGTGCTGAGCCCCCTCCTCTTCACACTGCTGACCCATGACTGCACACCTTCACACAACTCCAACCTCTTCATTAAGTTTGTGGATGACACGACTGTGGTGGGTCTCATTAGCAACCGAGATGAGACAAAGTACATGTGCTAGGTGAGCCGCCTGGCCAGGTGATGCAGTGACAACAATCTCTCTCTGAATGTGGAGAAGACGAAGGAGATTATTGTTGACTTCAGGAGAGTGCACACTCAGCATGCTCCTCTGACCATCAACAGTGCAGCTGTGGAGAGAGTGAGCTTCGCCAAGTTCCTGAGTGTGCACATCACAGAGGACCTCTCCTGGATGACAACACCGTAGCACTGGCCAAGAAAGCACAGCAGCGTCTCTACTTCCTCCGCAAATTGAGAAGAGCCAGAGCCCTGGCCCCCATCATGTGCACCTTCTACAGAGGCACCATCAAGAGCATCCTGACTAGCTGCATCACTGTGTGGTATGGTGCCTGCAACGTATCCTGCCGCAAGTCACTTCAATGCATAGGGAAAGCAGCTGAGAAGATCGTTGGTGTCTCCCTCCCCTCCCTCCAGGACATTTATGGAATCCATCTCACCCGTAAAGCCCTCTGCATTGCAGGTGATCCCACCCACCCGTCACACAGCTTCTTCAGTCTGCTGCCATCAGGGAGGAGACTGTGGGGTTTCCAGGACAGGACCATCAGACTAAAGGACAGCTTCATTCATCAGGCTCACAGGGAGCTGAACTCCCTCCCGACCTTGCCCCCCCCACCTCTTTTTCCCATGCACCACTGAACTCTGAACCCCCAGCTCCCACAAACAAACTGTGACCTGCACCAGACACTTTGTGCAGCATTGGTCTGCTAACTACCTCATTGAGCATTTAACTGACCTCATTCAACTACCTCTTCTGTCAGTTTAAATAAAGAACTGCTCTCTGAGATTTTTGTCACTTTAATCAGACTGAATAAGCTCTTTTGCACTACAATCATTATATCTGCACGGGTTTTTATTTTATTTTATTTTATTTATTTTTTTATTCATTCACTAGTTTGCACTCTATCTGCCATGTGCCTTGTGCTGTTTTACTTATCTTTTTTTTTTTTTTACATGACCTTATTTGTATAGTTGTATTTTATATTTTATCTGTATTTAATGTTCTACTATTAGTGTTACCTGTATGCTCCAAGGGTCTGAGAGTAACGCAATTTCAATTAGCTGTATGTACTGTACATGTGGAAGAACTGTCAATAAAGCAGACTTGACTTGACTTTAATTCTAAATCATGCTGGCAACATGTTATAACATTAGCAATGTGTAAAAAAATGATAGAAAAGCAATTACATGCTAAAACATGTTAAAAATGGTAGCAGTATTAAAACATGGTTGCAATGATAAAACTTAGTAGCAATGTTTAAAATGGTAGCAAAGTGTTAAAACAGTAGCAACATGTCAACTTATTTTAGCACATTTTAGCAATGTGATACAATGTTAATAACATTTATTTTTACTTTGAATACAATCTTCACATTTCAAGCTTTTAAAAATTATTTCAAACTTTCACACAAGGCTTTGTCAAGCCAACTTCATTGTAAATAGTAAAAATATGCATTTGAGATGTAATATGGATACACTGTCTGTGAACTCAGTACATTTATTAAATTTCATTCCTGTTTTAATAGGTTGTTTCGTACACTGAGATGCTCTTCTAGATTTTCTCCTCTTCTGAAGTAAATTGTATGCACCTGTAAAGAGTGAATAACACACACAGGCAATGCTGACATGACATTTTCTACAAATTACAGACATTTTGACGGAGGCACATTAAACAATGCTCTTGACAGCTGAGTGCTGATTTTGTCGGATCCTCTGACAGGGTCCTAAAAAGCTTTTGGGAAAGGGTATTTCTTCAAAGGTTACAGTTGACATTTTTACATTCCAAACCTGTCACAAATTACAAAAGAGATATTTTGGTCCACCAGCAGGCAAATCTCTTTCCTAGAAAATGACATCCAATTGGACTGGTTGGGCCAACAACTGTAGATCAAATTTTATGGGGAGATTATAATGTATCAGTGTTGTATTTTAGGTTTAATGCTCCTGCAGAATTGTATAAAATAATAAATAATAATAAATAAATAAACATTTAAAAAGAAGAATTTAACATGAAAAAAAAAAAAAAACATCCCAGTTCATGTCATTGGAAGTTGCAAAAGATATTTACTTCATGAATATCTTAAAAATATCAAAGATCACGCATGTAAAAAATCTTTTAGAAACTTTCAAAGTTGGATGTGGGATATTCCTGAATTATTTTTCTGTCTTACAATCACATTGCGATGTGTGTAGTCTGATGCTTGTATGTTGACCTATAAATGGACAAAATGCCAGTGCTAGCATTTGCACTGTAGGTGTGCAATTATCAACCGAGAACATCATTTACTGTTTTACACACCTGTCTCTGCAGATGATGACTAAAACAGATAACTAAAATCTGTAATGTAGAAATTTAGATTATTTGATGCAGTTTATTTGCTTAAAAAGTGAACGTTTATCCATAACTGTGTGCATTTTCCAATGTTCCACTACATCATGAAAAATTGCACATGCATCTCAATTAATCAGGTTGACAAATTTCTCTGAAGCAATTTAATTTGCTAAAGCTGTTCCATCTAACTTTTTAAATCAGAAAGATATAAATAAATCAAAATTAAAAGAATAGTTCTCAGATGGAAAATTACTCACCCTCAGCTGATAAAAACATCACTACAATCCACAAGTGATCCACACCACTCCAGTTCATTAATTAACATCCTATGGAGTGAAAAATGCTTATTTGAAAGAAACAAATCCATCATTAAAACTGATTAAATAACTTTTTTTTTTCTTCTTTTCTTTTTTTCCAATGGAGAAAGCAATATTATCGATTGAGGACTTTGAAGTTAAAGTTAAAGATAATTTAAGTTAAATATGTCTTAATGATGGATTTGTTCCTAATAATTAGCAGCTTTTCACTTCACAAAACATTAATACATAGAGTGAAGTGGTGTGGATTGTGTCACATGCTGGCTGGAGATAAAGAGCATACGGCAATGAAGATAATCTCAAATCCTTTAATATACTGTAACTCCATAGAAAGGTGAAGGAAATCCACACAGAGGAAAACATCCAACACATGAGAGGGGATACCAACATCAATACCGGACAACTCAAACTAACTCAAAGGGGAACTCAAATATGGAATTTGACGAGGGTAGCACAGGTGAGGAGGGTTAACTAATAATTAGACAATGAACTGAAACAAGATGGGCTAATCAGAACAAGAACTAAACCATATACAGTATGGGCAAAAAGGAAGGGAACACGCAGGCAGATGACAAACATGAGTCCAAAACCCTGACAAATTGCTTGTGGATTACTGTGATGTTTTTTTTATCAGCTGTTTGGACTTTCATTTTGATGGCACCCATTCACTGCCCATTGGTGAGCAAATTACGTAATGCTACATTTCTCCAAATCTGTTCTAATGAATAAACAAACTCATCTACATCCTGGATGTTCTGAGTAAATTTTAAGAGAATTATCAATTTTAAGAGTGAATTATTCATTTTGGAGAAAGAAAGAAAAAATAAAAACTTAATTGAAACACATTCAAAACTTTGCTTGTTTAAATTTTCTACTTTTTCTTAACCATCATGATACAATAAATCTGTTTTGTAATGTAGCTTCTTGTGGAATATAGTATGAAAATCATCTGTTTACTTTGTCCTAGTTTTGAAATTGTTCCCCTCTTTTTAAATATTAATACATTTCTGGATAATAATAATAATAATAATAATAATAATAATAATAATAATAATAATAATAATAATAACACTACTCTATTTTTTTTATTTTCTACACAGCATTTTTTTTTCACGAATAAGGAAATAAACATACCCAAACTTATCCATTACGTTCTACTGTACAGTATATTTAGACATCATTTCTACAGTATGACAAAAACGTGTTTCAGATTTGTGAGGTAAGGTAAGAAGTTTATCGTAAAGAGTTTAGTGTTCAGTATTAGTTAATTTCTTTCCTTTAGATCTGGGCTGGGTATCTGGAAACCAGGGGTTTCCCATCATTTATTCATACGGCCAATGTGGCTGTTCAAAATCAGATAGTCTTTTTGATCCTCTTTTCCTATGTGGGATATTTAATATTTATTGCACCATTGCCCATTAATGTGCCAGAGCTCTTTTTAGGCTGAAACACTATTTCGCCAGTTATAGTAACAAAGAAAAGTTGTTAAGAGGAAAATAAAAGAGGATTATTGAGAGAAATTAGTTTAGATTATGGTTTTATGGCACAGCACATAATTGCGTTTGAGCTCAAGGTTGAGCATTGCAAACTTTGCTTTATGAACTTCTGTTCTCAGAACTTGGCACTTCATAATTCCTCATGCAAAATGTGATTTTAATTAATGACAAAGGCTAATGATAGTAAGCATCCAGTCCAAAAAAAGGCAAATCCTAAAAGGCGTTTTCTCTAATTTGTCTCTGGTTAAGCCAGATGTCTACTTTAATCAGAAACGACTTAGATAAAAGTATTTTCACATTTTGAATTAGTTGTTCAACCAAGTACACTTGGTTTGCATTTGCATTGTTATTTAGCTGATATTCTCATCTAAAGCAATTTTCAAAAGGGCTTTAGCTTTACGTATGAGAAGACTCTAACTTTGTGAAAACTGTATGAAATAAATATGGAAGTTTGTTTCTGCCATTGAGTAAAATAAATAAGGTAATTGTGACTTTTAATCTCACAATTTGGACCCTTTTTTCCTTGCAATTCTGATCTGAAATGTTTAACTCACAACTATGCATAAACATTGTGCAATTCTTAGCTTTTCTTCTAAGGAAAAAAAAACAGAATTGCAAACTGTGGGACAGAATTCAGTGAAAAGGTGTCAGATTTGCAAGATGTAAACTTGGAATTGTAAGAAACAAATGCAATTAAACTTTATTATTATCATTGTTATTATTACTCTAACAACTCTAAATGCAGAAAATGAGGTTTTGTCTTCACTTCCAGGGAGTAAGAACAATGGGTAGTGTGCTTAAATCTGAGCTAGAAAAAGAACTGAGACAAACCCGGAAAGACAGGAGAGGGAGAATGTACTCTCAACTAATATTTACAGGGTAATTAATGTTCCCCTCCTCTTGCCAAGGTACATCTGGCATAGAATGAAAGACAAAGACACAGTACTGTGGTTTCGCTGGCTGCCACGAGAAACGCTGCAACTACAACTCTTGGCTCATTGATCGCGAGGGAGGCCATTACTTTAATTAGATGGTGTGTCCTTGGCTAAAAACTTAAACACATAAAAGTAGTAAAAGTTCTGCAACTCTTACTCTTTCATGAAATTACCTGAAGATGGGTTTTCTCACTAGAGTCCGTTCTAAAGCTGTGCCGAGTGGGATGAAATTCTATTGCTCTTTGGAGAAGGAGTGTGCCGTCTAGTGATTAATGGTCGGAGGTGGTCTTGTGTTGTTTGCAGTGAAAATAGTGGCTCCTGAGGGGGAAAAATGATCATATGGCTTGCCTTTTCTACTGGACTATCTAAAATACTGCCACGCCAAGGTTGGGCAGTGTTTAAAATTGGCTAATTTGTAATTCATGAGTTGGAATTTGCATTGGCCACGCCCCTCAGAATGTTGTATTATAGTGACAGGACGAGAAATGTAATTGATTTCAACAGTCACACAGCAGATGCATTTCATTTGCTTTTACACAGGATATGCAACAAAGTATAATTAATTATATCATTAATTCTGGTGTGATTGTATCATTTTTATATTATTTTGATGTGATTGTGGTAATTATGTTGAATCTGTCAATCTCAAAGTTCTATGCAACTGTGTGATTGAAAGAAGTTTAAGGTTGATCAAAAATACAGTAAAAACAGCAATATTGCAAAATATTGGTACTATTTAAAATACATTTTATATTTCGATATATTTTAAAATGTAGTCATGTGATGGCAAAACATGAATTTCCAGAGGCCATTACGCCAGGCCATTACTTATTTATTTATTTATTTATTTTTTTTATCAATAGAAGGGTCAAAAGAACAACATTTATTTACATTATAAATGTCTTTACTATAATTTTTTCATCAGCTGAATGCATTCTTGTTGAATATGTTTTTCTTTTTTCTTTTGGATGGATGGATGGATTTTTACTTAACCTGTTGGCACACTAAAAAAATGCTGGGTAAAGTATGTTGTGTATATAAATAAATGGGCCATTTAAAACACTTCCATTTACATTTACATTTAGTCATTAGCACACACTTCTATCCAAAGCGACTTACAAATGAGGAGAATGGAAGCAATCAAAATCAACAAAAGAGCAAACATATGCAAGTGCGATATAAGTCTCTCATTAAGTCACTTATAAATTATAATTTATTTATATTATTTAATATTATAAAACATATCCTTTTCAAATTAACGTAAAATTATCCGCAGGTGTCCCGCGATATCAAGCACAATTACTTCCAGAAAATCTGCTAATTACCATTAGTTTAGAATCACAATTAAAGAAAAAAACATGCACATGTGCCTCTGCTCCGCATGGGGTTTGATCATTTGGTAAACATAAGAACAGCCTTTTGTCTCTTTACACAGGAATTCAAACACTGCTTAACAAGGTAATTACACGGCCCACTTCTAACCCTGTCTGCCTCTTCAAGTATCATTCACTATTAACATACAGCAAATATACACAATGAGTCATGCTTAATTTTACAAGACATTTTGACCCCAGCTTCAAAACTGTCTTTTGCACTTATCATTATAGACAGCTGTTAGAGAGTAAATAAACAGATATTTAAATAAATAAATCTCTACCTGAAACAAGAGAAAATAGCACTGTTATGATTTTAAATGTGACCCTAGTCAGAGTAGGAATATTACATAATTTGACAGAAACAAATGTGACCCTGGACCACAAAACCAGTCTTAAGTCGCTGGGGATTTTTTTTTTTTAAGCAATAGCCAAAAATACATTGTATAGGTCAAAATTATAATTTTTTCTTTTATGCCAAAAATCATTAGGACATTAAGTAAAGATCATGTTCCATGAAGATATTCTGTAAATTCCCTACTGTAAATATATCCAAACTTAATATATATATATATATATATATATATATATATATTCGGATGATGTATCTATATATATATATATATATATATATATATATATATATATATATGTGTGTGTATTCGGATGATGTATAAATCTCAATTTTGAAAAAAAGAAAATTACCCTTATGACTGGTTTTGTTGTCCAGTGTCACAAATATGATACAAAAATGAATATGTTGTATCGTTGTGTATCGGAATAAGTACAGCTTAGTTGAGTTTTGACATTATTTACTCATCCGCATCTCAGCAAGATCAGAAAGGAGATTTACAAGTAGATAATTGTGACAAAAAAAAAAAAATGTGGTGTCTAACAATGCTTCCATGTATACGACTGTCTATATGAGTAACTTCAAGTGGTTCGCATGACTCTGGCCACCTTCTATGCTCATAGCATCTGACATTGAAGATGTATTCACATCCTGTATCTTATCTAATCTATAACCATCAATATAATAACCGGCCTTGAATTGGTTCTTACAATATGAGCCACAAATGTATTGCCCAACTGCCTCTATAGATCCTATTTGACCAAGCATTCAAGCCCTGCAGTCACGAGATTACGCCTGCATCACCACGAGGGAATTCTGGGAAGGGATTCGCTATTCATCCTTGATATTTACCACAGACCGGGGGCTGTGTGTATTGTGTGACACATCTAAGTCTTCTCGCACAGATATAGAAGCATCAGAAAGCCATCCAGAGTGCTGGAGAGGACAGAATGCAGAAACTAAAGCCAAGGCATTAGGCTGCCAGGCCCAGAGGAGCCATCATTTACCAGCATTACTGATCACATTCAGGGCTTCCATTAGCCCATCTGGCAGAAGATCAGCTAGCTGATCCAGCTCAGTGAATTAAGAGGCTGGATCATGGAGGTAGATCCAGTGGTGGATGAGCTTCTTGTGAACACATGCTAAAGGTCAATCTATGGAAGGCTGAAAGTATTCATATTCGACTTTTGGTCGATATGGATTTTGGAAACGATAGGCACTGGGAAATGAAGTGACCGTAAAAGTCTCCAGTTGCCTGATTAGTTTGAATACTACAAGGTGCAAAAGCATGAGGAAAATATCTTCATAAATATCAATTTAGCATCATTCAAAATGAAATTTTCCACCCCTAAACCTAACCTTCAATAGCAAATTGTATGAAAACATACAAATGATATTTAATATACTGTATGTGAAACAAATTAAAAGGAATCAGCAGTGCTGGGAAGGTTACTTAATATAATACGTTACAGATTACTAGTTACGCTATGTGATAAGTACTGTAACCATTTCAATTATTTTATTAAAGTAATGTAACTATATCTATATTATATGTTCTAAATGTCAATGAATGTTTTTCAACTGTTAATCATTTTCAAACACTTAAAGCAGGTGGGGTTAACCTTACAGTACTACTCAACACTCATTACTTTTAGACTTTCAAAATCCTTCATCACTTGAATTAAGATTACAATAATTTAATACATTTTAAAGCGCAGCCACCACAAAATCAGACTTTAACACCTCTTCAAATCTTTGCATAACTATGTCCGGAAACACTGGCATCTAATAATGCCATGGGATAAACTCTTAATCTTAAAAATAATCAAACATACCACACCATAAATGCCAGGAGGCATCATGCACAACAAAAACAACTTAATATTACAAATAAGTAACAAATTATTATTATTTAGCATATACTGTCTTGATGTTACCTCCTTAGTAACTGTTAAAATTTCATAAGTAACTGTAAATGAATTCAACATTTGTCTCAGTAACTAAAAGATTACATTTATTTATTTACAGTTACCTTTATTTTGTTATTAAATTGCATAACAGCATTGAATATAGCTAGTTACACCAAAACACTATAAATCAGTCACCGGTTCATCAAAATCTAAAAAACGAATTGCTATGAGATTGTGTTGGCAATTAAAAAAAATAAAAAATAAAATAAAAATAAAAATCACTTTAGCAACGCCCTGGCAACCATCAGCTACATCATTATTGTGTTCCACAGACCAAATGTCATTAAAGATAAAGATGTTTATTTTTAAAGTAAAAATAATAATAATAATAATAATAATAATAATAATAATAATAATAATAATAATAAAACAAATTATAATAATTAAATGTGATTTGAAGAAAAGATGCATTGAGCACATGTGGAGGCTAAGCCAAAAAGTGAAATCAAATCCTCATCCTCATGAATTGCAGAGCAGTCTGCTTGTCATCTGGTGCATGGATAACAGGCCCTGTAAGAGGCGGGATGAGTCAGCATGGGGAAAAACGGAAGCTGTACTTTGAAGTTTTCATCTTGCCTGTCAGATGGACTAGTTACCCGAACTGACACGGGCTAGTTTGACGCAACTGCACACAGAGACATATTTTGATGAAATTGAATTACAAAGGAAGATTTTGCAATAATATTTTTACATTAAAATATGACTGTAAAGATTTTTTCTCATACCATATGTGCTAAATTATTAATTTAGAGAAAATATTAGGTGTTTTTTTTTTTTTTTAAATGAGAAAAAATAATCATAGGATGATGCTCTTTTATAAATACTATGCACCAAGATTTTAGTAAGATCTCAGAGTGTTTTTAAATCTATGAGATTTTTTGCCATTTTAATAAAGAGGAGTGTTACCCATATTTTGAATGACGCGAAGAAAAAAAAATATATGCCTCACACTTTTGTGCCTTGTAGTGTTCTAATCAGGCAACAGGAGACTTTTACAGTCACTTCATTTCTCAGAGCCGATGGTTTCATTTTCTTCATCTTCTTAAAATGAAATCCCAAATCACATACCATTGTCATACATGAACAACAATGTGCAAACAAGAGTTTATCCTATCTTCTACTTGGGGTTTGACAATAATGTGACTGCTCTTTTCTGACAGTCTCTGCACAGCCCCGCAACCGCTGGACCAGAGCTATCAGACTTGCACTCTAATTCCCGGGCTCTGGCCAGTAGTCTGTCAAGCTCTGGCAACCTCAAATTTGCCTGGCAAAGACATTCGCACAAATGTTTCGAGATAAAGTTGATCCTTTCACCATGTGACTGAGCACGCTAACAATGCTAACAACAACACCACAGTGGCCATCAAAGAGTAACAGCCTTTAACTCGCCAATACCATCATACATAACCCATTATTTATAGACGATCAGTCACTGCAAAAATTGACGCTCAAACAAACAAGTTCTCTCATGCTGGCTAACTTAGAAAAGATTATGACAGCACTTCAAAAGGCTGATTGGTCAGGGTTGCGTCTGGCAGGATGTGTTTTGGTAATGCCTGGCAGGTGTCCCATTGTAGCAGGGTGATTATTGCGACCGTGAGGTAATCCTATCATTTGGACCGCAAGGAAAGCAGCTGTACGGGTGTCAGCGCACCTCAGAAAACTCAGGAAAATCAGGGTGTTTATGTCTAACTGAATGAAACCTAAAACTTCACACACTGGTAGAACATATAGAGACGGCTTCTGCATTTTCTTTTCATTAGTTCTCATTACAAAATCCTCTCTAATATGTGTGAATTTGATCACACCTCTGAGGATCATCAATTCCAGTAATTACACAGTTGATAAAATTATTGCAGCATTAGGGGTTTTTTTTTTTTTTCGTGACAGGAAATCCAGACAACTATCCATATTTCAAACGTAATAAACACTTTTCTCTCACTTCCGGTATCTGGCATACACGGAAGCCAGAAAACCCCACCCCGACCCCACCCACCTGAAGCCATGCAAGGCATGTTTTATTATGGATGCGCACGCTTTATTTGACGTCTTGTGGACTGTTCAACAGAAACACCCATTGACTGCAATGATAATGCTCGGAATAGCCAGGACAATATTTAATATATATCTGATTGAATTCATCTGAAGAAGAAAGTCATATATACCTAGGATGCATCGGGTGAGTAAAACACAGTCTAATTTTCATTTTTGGGTGAACTAACCCTTTAGCACAGCTGTTTTGTTTACATGGTAAACAATGGTAACCACTGTAACTGGTGTGTTTCTGCTTGTCCATAAGTGCCACCTGCTGTCAGAGAGGGAATTTGTATTTTCATTCAGCCCTGCTTTTGTTGCCATCAGTGTTGTAAATTATAACGGTTTGATGGAAAATAATATAAATTCGGATTATAAGATATTTAGCATTATTTGACACATTGATGCATATTTTTAAGTATTTCAGATGGATTGCATACGTACAAAACATCAAAGTAGGCACACCACAGCTCCAGAGGTAGAGAAGTATTTAATTATGTTCTCACCACAGGTGACGTTTCGAACTTAAACGCTCTTCATCATCCAAAAATGAATTGCATATACAGACAGGTTTTTTTTAAAGTGCCTTATGAGGCTTTCTTACTTTAAGACCAGTCGAGCTGGTTACAAATTTACATTCAAACGGCAGTGAAATTTGTCTTAACACATATCCCTAATAGCAACCAGACAGCAATGTGCATAGAACACCCTAGCAACTGCAAAGCACAAAAACACCCAGAAGGTGTAGCAGCTGCATAGCAACGTGTCCAAAACCCCTCAAAACACCCTTGCAACATGCCGTAGCAAACACCTATGCTAGCATAGCATCTTGCACAGACAAGCTCTCTCACATTTGCAAAAATCTTGCAATATAAAGACTTTCCATGCAGCTACCTGTTTCTAAAACTCTAACACAATCTCTTTAGGGCCTGTTAGAAAGTTATTAAAGTGAATTTAGTGGCATTATATGAAAAAAATATATAATAATACTCGCTAAGTACCATAATAAATTACCAAAGCGAGCTGACCTCGATCTCTCTGTTCTGCATCCTCACATATTAAGAAAGAATCTCAGTGTTTGCACATTCCCTCCAAGATAATTAAAATATTTCCGGCCACATTTGATGACATTTTTAATCAAGCCATTGCTGAACCGCACGGTCCCTAGCTGTGTGCTTTATCAAATCTAGCATCTCTCACATAGCACTCAGTTAATTGTTAGCATGCTTATGCATAAATTCAACACAATGAATATTTGAAAGCATGCAAATCGCTCCATGGGCCAGATTCTTGCAATTAGGATTAGCATGTGACCCCTGGCTGTTCCATAAAGCTTTGTCGATTACCTCACTGCATTACCAGTTGTTATTGCTAAAGGCTATTAGGTTTTATCAGCGGTTATCTGTCCAATACAATTATAGTTGTAATAGGAAAGAATAAACTCAGAGAGGTTGTGCAGCCTGGAAGCTAATTAATTGTCTAGCTGTCCTCTTGAGAGCTTTTTTATAGGCATACAAAACACACACGCCAAAAATAGGCATACAGCTTCATACAAAGCTTGTTCCCAGTCTGTCCGTTTGAGTTATAGCACTCATTTAGATAGGAGCACTGAGGTATGATCTGAAACTGAGAAGGTCTTCAGCCGAGAGCTTTTATCCAACGATGAAACAGCCCAGTCCTGCTGAGTGATTCAGCATCCCGAATGAGAATTGATTATCGGTTCTATCTTCGCAAGAAATCTATTCTTGATATTGGTTGACAGTTCAATATGTCTGTGACAGGGAAAGGGAAGGATTTACTCCATATAATGGAATCCGGCCTGATGTTGAAAGCCAGAGGGAAATCTCAGACACAATGCTTCCTTTTGTTAGTGTTCTTTCTTAATTTTACTTTCTCCTTTGAATTGGAGAAGTGTTCAGCAGGATTGTAGGCTATCACGATACTAGGAAAAGAGAAAAATACATAATGAAGTCAGTGAATGGGATTGAAAAGACTGCAGAGCTACTCTATGAAATGAGAGGCTTTTCCATTTTCAAAAAAAAAAAAAATGAAGTAAACTTCTGATAGACAGTTGAAAGTCTTATGCAACAGATTTGTGAGAGGAACTGCCGACAAATTATTATTATTATTATTATTATTATTATTATTATTATTTTTATTTTATTTTTTTTCCACCAATGAGCTCTTAACCATTTGTTAATGAACTCCATTGCTCTGAAAACTTGAATCAACTGCTAAGTTATTATATTGTATTATTATTATTTTTTTTTTTAAGTCTATGCTCAAATACAGTAAAAAAATAGCAATATTGTGAAATATAAAAAAAAATAATATCTGTTTTCCATTTAAAAGTATTTTAACATATAATTTATCACTAATGGAAATGACAGACTAAATAGACATTAAAAAAAAAAACGTAATTACGAAACGTAGAATTATGCGGGGAAAAATTTATTTATTTATTTATTTTTTTTTTTCAATTTAGCCTTTTTTCCCCCGCATAATTCTAAGTTCTGTAATTCCGTTTATATATTTATATATATATATATATATATATATATATATATATAATTGCAAGTTTATACCTTGCAAGATATAAACTTGCAATTGTGAGAACTAAAGTCAAAACTATGAGGGAAAAATTTGTCCAAATCTGTGAGATACAACATAACAATTACTAGCAGAACACTTAATAGCAGATGTTGGTGTTTAGTGCACTTCATCAAATGTTGTGGGCAGGAATGGTTGGCTACTCCTTCCATTTAGGTGTATTTTAACTGCTGGCAGGATACCAGAGAAGCAGACGGCTAATCTTACAGAGAGACACATCCATTACACCGCTGCGGCTACTTTACATTTGAAATTAACTCCACCAGCGGAGGTCAGTGAGTGTCATTCTACTAAATATTTCATGAGTTTCACAGATTGGAGTTATTCATGACTGCTGGAACACAGCTTCAACATCGCTGCATATTATTACACATGGCATGAGTCCCATGACCGACACCATTCAACCTGAAAAGAATTAGTGTAGGCCACAGAGATATTTTGATTGATCTATACGCATGAAGACTTGTGGAATATGAGCAAAGGTGAAATAGATCCACATGTAAAATTGTCAGTAGCAATTGAGGTCAAGGTGAAAAGTGCTGCATTTTGGGACATTACGAGGAAAATAATGAAGGTGATTGAAGTAATTCATCAAAATGTAAATATACACCAGTCAAGTGAGAATGGGATCTTTAACAGGGACTAAAATAGATGAATTTGGGTGGAAAAGGAAAGCAAGCCAACCATTTCCATAAATTAGCCTAATGTTCTCTTGTAGCTCAGCTTGAGAGCTAGTTAGTAAAAGCTGCAAAGTGAGAGCAGTGACTTATGGGTACAAAGTCCTTTTTGTAAGCAAGTCAGTCCATTTGGCAACCATTTTGGTGAATCCCCTGGGGACCTTGAATCTACATGAAGTAGGAGTGAAGACTCTAAAATGTTTTTTTTTTTTTTTTTTTAAAGCTAGCAGTCCAGTACAATATCAAATCACAAATGAAACCTAATGGCAAAAGTCTATCATGAAGGTTACTCTTTAGCTCAAATGAGGGCACAGGAATGTATTTTTAGTTGGTTGGTTCAGCTAACATAAACTCAAGTTCTGTAAGGACTGTCATAAAGACCAAATGAGGCCTTTTCTAATATAATGTGGGATTTTCTTGAAAAACTTTACCATGGATTTACTATAGTAACAGCTGCAACTATGGAGTTTTATGATCTATTATATGTGACATTATATATATATATGCATAAATAAATATGTATGTTTTTATAGTATATAAAAATTCAAAAAACTTATAGTTTATTAAAATTCAAATTCCAGAATAAAATGATGTTATGTATATTTATGTGTGTTTTAATGAATTACTTCAGTCACGTGTAATTTTATTTATAATGTTCTTAAACGTGGTATTTTACACCTTAAACTCAGTTGCTACAGAAAATGTACATGTGGATCTATTAATAATATAATATAATGATTTAATGCGCTATTGTATTACACAATATTATGTTTTACTGTAGCCATTGTCCTAAACTAAGTTGCTACATACAATATACACATGGATCTATTGATATGATATATGATATGATATGATATGATATGATATGATATGATATGATATGATATGATATGATATGATATGATATGATATGATATGATATGATATGATATGATGTGTTGTTCCACAATAAAAAATGTTTTTACTGTAGTCAATAAAAATTCTAGTCTTGATGAATTCATCTATACTAGCAAGATACACACAGTTACATTTACATTTAGATGTAATCATTTAGCAGATGCTTTTATACAAAGCGACCTACAATTGACGACAATAGAAGCAATCAAACCAACAAAAGATCAACAATATAAAATTGCTGTGAGAAGTCCCAGACAGTGTAATGCAGTACACATAGTAAGCTGTATAATAACACATTAAATAACAAAATGGCTATATAATTTATTATATTATATTATATTATATTATATTATATTATATTATATTATATTATATTATATTATATTATATCCGCATACATATACACCCATATACTGTATATTCTGTACTTACTACACATGCCATAGTTCATAGTTCAACTATGGCTACATAAAGTCAGGAGTCATGGCATTGTCATTCAATGCTAACTTGGCTACAAACTGTGTGATGCTAAAGGGAACCAAAGACTAAAGGGCATCACATGGATTGTGATCTGTTGTGATGTAGTGTATAGAGCGACTCAATACATAAACACAATACATGCTGCATTTCAATCCACTGATGTTCCTACCAACATTTTTTAAGTATTTCACCACTTCTGACACTGATATCAACTTTATGTGATACAACCAGCTCTGACGCATATTAGTCTCAAAAGTAATAAAGAACAAAAGTGCACAATGTGCCGTTTAATATCTTCTCACACTCCATACCTCTTACATTTTTCAGTCTAAACTTGACTCATCATTATTCTTTAAAGCTAACCTTGAAACGTGTTTCAATCCCGTTCACATGAAGCCCGTGAAGTCAAGCGTCAGTGCGCAGCTCTAACAAATTCCTGCAGATATGGTATTCCACCTGCCAGCGATAATGGAGTAAGTCTGCGCTTCTGTTATGCCCGCAGGTGTGACATTATGCAGTGCGCTTAGCAGTGTGTCAGGGAGCGAGCCCATTAAACACAGTAGTGGGGTGGAGACGCATCCCAATAGGGAGGGAGTCTTAGTCCAGTTAGCATATTTCATCTGCCTTAATACCCAAATAAAATGTAAAATAGCCGGGGGAGGATGTGTCAGGACTCCATCGAGTATGTCGAGCATTTGAAAATATGCAATGTGTGAGATAGAGTATTCTAAAACGTGGCTCTTTACAAAATGCTTTCATGTTGCTTAGTATCATGATATGATGGTATACTACCTTAGCATAACATGCTAATATCATGATCTATGAAATGATAATCAAACTACATATAGTGGGTTTCTAAAACCTGACCCCAGTGGCGAACATGAGGTTTTTGTAATTTCTTACAAGGTTTTCATTACATGATCATGATTTTCTTTTTTTCTTTTTCTTTTTCTTTTTCTTTTTCTTTTTCTTTCTCTTTCTTTCTCTTTCTTTCTTTCTTTCTTTCTTTAAGAATCTCGATCTTAAGTTTATTTTTTAAATTAAAATTAGTCAACAATTCATCATTCATACAATTTGGTCAATTTTACCCTGACTAAAATAGCACATCATTTTTGTTGATTAGAACAGTATTTTCATTAATGATAATTGTGTAAAATGTGGAATTGATCAAATATTAACCATACTTTTGAATACATTATTTGAGATCATTTAATCGTAACTAATAACTAAGTTAAATTATGTTTACATCATTTTAGAAGTCTATGATTTCTGATACAGATTTTTTAATTTTAATTTTTTATTTTTTTTGTAAAATAAATTAATACTTGTATTCAGGAAGGATGCATTAGATTGATCAAAAGTGACAGCGAATACTTTTCTAATGTTACACAAGATTTCTATTTCAAACAAATGCTGTTTTCTAACATTGATGATATAAATGTTTCTTGAGCAGGAAATCAGCATATTAGAATGATTTCTGAAGGATCATGTGACACTTAATTTTTATCAAATAAATTCAGCCTTTTAGGCATAAGAGACTTCTATCAAAAACATAACAAAAGAACTACAAACCCCGAACTTTGTAACAATACTGTATATTAGTTTAAATACGTCAAACAAACATATTTATCAACATAAACAAAACAAAAATTAAACTGTCTTTAAAAAACCTAAGTAAACCTGAACATAAAGTGTACATAAGAATTTTACATAATCGGTTTCCTATACTTAAATTTTTAACATTTAAATAATCGATGTTGATGATAATAATAATAATAATAATAATAATAATAATAATAATAATAAATCCGACTTTTGGACTCTACATTACAATCTGATCCCATCACTGCACTACAGATCCACCACAGTACAGTAAAACTCCCAGAAAGTTAATTAGCTTTACAAATCTGCCAAGTGTTATTAGGTCCAGAACCTTATCGCATGCTGCAGATTTGTTAATCTCTGAAGCGGTAATTAACTTATCAATAAAGATCAAGGAACCAAAACCTTGCTGGCCAGAAACAAAACGAGGAAGCAGACCCGTGACCTTTTTTTATATTTCAGCATAAAAGAGCATTAGTATCACTACAAGAAAAACAGTAACGGCAGCCCCCAATAATGGACGCTGCAAACAATGTGCTGTTAAAGGCAATTTGCACCATCGGCACTCTTGATAACTAAGGGAAGGATTCCAATGGAATGAAGTAATATCATATATTCCCTAGTGTGGAGGCATTTAATGGTTGCTATAGAAACTGCTATGAGGAAGTAAATCAAATGCTGTGATGTGCTTATCAGGATTCATTGGGATTCTGGAGGGCGTTTGCAAAACCCTACTCTAATAAACCTGAAAAGAGCATGAGGAATGATCATAACCCTGAGCCCATAGACACAAATTGATTGGTTGTTGTTGGACGTGGTTAGATGTTATGATCTCGTCTTTCTCTCTTTCCCAGTCGTTCACTCTTCACATGCTCTTCCTGGAATTTAAAGCTTTGTCTTTGCAGTAGGGTGAGAAATCCTGGAAAGGAGCGTCAGTGCGTTTTGTTGGTCAATTAAAAGTTGTTGGAAACTTTGTCCAAAGCTCTCCTGCCTCCGCTTGTTACTCACAACTTGAGAAGTGTGCTGGACTCCTGCTACTAATAGGGGTTTCTCAGCCATGCGGACAGCTAATGCTTCCATTAAAATAGATTCTGGTCTAGACGGTTACGCTCTGCAGTCAACATATGATTTAGAAAATGAAATACTTTTCAGAAGGGCACTAGATGTCTCGGAGAGAATTACTGCCCACTGTGCATGCTGGCAAGCACACAACCCTATCCTGGCTGTGGATTGATGATAGCATCACCTTCGTTTCTTATAGACCACCTCTACCTGTTCCTAAAACTATAAGGGCTTTTTCACACGGCAGACCTGAGTGCATTGGAAGTCAGAGTTCAGTCCTTCGGACGATCTGAAAGCAGTTTTCTGCACCAATGGGAGCTTGAACATAAGTTGGTCAGTAACTGAAGAACTGCAACATACTGTAATACACCATTAAACTGAAGTAATGCAATGTATTTATGTCAGCTATATCAGCAGCATTTGTAACACAATCACAAACAAACAAACAAAAAATCCTAAAGGAACAGTTCATCCAAAACTGAAAATTTGCTGAAAATGTACTCACCCTCAGGCCAGCCAAGATGAAGATGAGGTTGTTTCTTCATCAGAACAGATTTGGATATAATTTCATCACTTGCTCACCAATGGATCAGAATGAGAGTCCAACAGCTGGTAAAAACATCACAATAATCCATAAATAATCCACACCACTCTAGTCCTCGATTAATGTCTTGTGAATTGAGAAGGTGCATGTTTGCAAGAAACAAATCCATCATTAGAACATTTTTAACTTTAAACTTTTTATTATTATTTACTTATTATTATTATTATTATTATCTGTCCATATTATTGCTTTCTCCAGTGAAAAAGTCATCTTATCTGAATTAGGAGACACATATGCATAGATCATGCACCATTTACAAGCAAACACAGCCCAGAACTGTTCTAAACAAATATGTGGGTGCATTTTGTGCTGAGAGGACATCTCTGATGGACTTTTTCACTGGAGAAAACAATATTATCATGGCCATTAAGTGTGGCAAAAAGTTAAATTTGGACCTTGGGGTGTAATTCATGTGGTAAGGTTCACAATAGGTGTGCAATTGAACCTTTGTTGATGTGTGATTTCCTTTACCCCTGCCTTCTCTTGTGTTGTTACTGATACCTCAGTAAAAGGTTGTAACTAGTATTCAGGGTGGTAATCATGTTGATGATGCATATGTACTGTACCATGATTTGGAGCCAAATAATACAATGTGGAAAACAGATATGTGGAAGTGAAGGGAAAGGGAATCAGTTATGCAATCACTCTCTGCTGAACAGAATAGGAGAAGTTGTGTTTTAGATGATATTGTCCCCAGTAGGCCTATTTAAACTAGCAAAACTTGGTCAACCAGTTTCATTTGAAATATAATGTAGTTGACCATTCTCATAATCTACATTTTTCTGGTAAACAGCATGGACAATCTAGCACAAATGCAAAAATGCAGTGTTTAAATAAACAAAATTTCTTTAAATACAGCAAATGTCTCTTATGATCACAGCAAGACGCTGGGACTGAAACAACATTTTCACCAGCTGTACAGGGCAATAAGTCGAGACTGCTGAAGGAAACAATGTTAACAATGTGCTCCTTTAGTCTGACAGTGAATGAAACGGCTCAGCTGCACATGTATAATGCCAGCTATATTGATTGATTGCTCATTCTACTGATGAAAAAAGAGAAATACTAACACTGTTGGGTTGCAGGTGTCATGAAGACTGAGTAATGTATTACACTTTCTTACCACTCCTAAGTTTACCTTGCTTTATGAAAGCAATAAAAATAGATGAATCCAGTCCAGTGAACTGCAAAAACACATTCCCTGGAATAGCAGCACCGAGCAATCAAACACGTTCAATGTATGTTTGGCTAAATGAGCAAATGACCACTCAGATAACATGTCCACTGGTCATTTTTATGAATTGCCAAATAATATTTTAAATAGAAAGATAACATGATTATGACACCAATAGAAAGGCCTGTATTACCAGGTAAAATATGACAAACTTATTTTCCTGTCTGTTTATATATATATATATATATACAGCATATGATGTTATGATGTTTATGATGATTTTTATTTTATTTTTTAACAGCATTGGGTCACCATTTGATATCCAATGTAAAATATGCTACTGAACCACTTCTATATAACATAGCATACAAATGAAATATTCATTAAAACTCAGTACAGATGCACCAAATCCACAACACAGAAGGTTTCAGCTCATTCAGTGTGATTCAGAAATGTGAAGTCTTGCAGTAAACACACACACAGCAAAGCTCCCCACCAGTCATAAGCTGCAATGAGGCCTCTTCAGATGCTGCTTCGCTAATCTGCTGAACAAGATTTTCCATACTGGTTTACCAAACATGTTTTGGATTAAAGCCATTCTATTACAGAGCGAAGTTCCAATATATAGCAGAGGGAGAGAAAAAGAAATAACACGACTTGAGCCATGTTTTCTCAATAGCCCTTAAAGAGTATTTCCTTCCTAAAATGGGACTTTGTGGGATTACGGCGGTTGTGGGTGAAAAGCGAGTATCACTGGAGTTACAGTTTCTGCTCAAATGAGCTCAGCGGCGGTTTTAGCAAGAGTGTCAATCAAAGAAGCGTGGCAGACCGCCAAATGAGCTACTAATTGGAGGTCAAGTGGTCAAGTACTGACACTGAAAAGCAGTTAAAAATATAGTCTACTTTAAAGTCCTGATAGGAATGGTACACCTCTCAAACAGCAACAACTTTAAAGGTTGACTTTAAGGACATATGCCTACGGGACTTTAATGACTTTAAGTACTGCGTTTTTAATTAAGATCAGCTTGCAACATGCTCCTGAAAACAACAATTAGTGATTATGGCACTTGTTTTGAATGACACATTTCATTATGCCTCAATGACAGTGCTTTGGGCTCTCTACAGTAACTCATTGTCCAAAAGTCAGTGCCACTGTGCTCCCATAGAGCTGCGTAATTGGTCTCAAAGCAGACAAACTGTGAACATGAGCCCCATGTCCATTAATCGAGACATGTTTGAGGGCCAAGATTCATCTCTGTGGGCTGAGCTCTGACGATGTTACCAAAGGGAGCTGAAAGCCCCTGTATGGCCACATGAAAGCAAAACTATTTGTTGTCCATGTCTTCCGAACTGAAAAGACCAGAATAGCTGGTTTGGGTTGCTGGTGTGTTGGCAAGCCAACAAATCTTCTTAAAACTCATCTTTGATAATTAAAATGACACACTGAAATGTTTGTCCCAGTAAAAAATAGTTTATTCATGACTTAGAATGGCTTGAACATAGCTCTGCACTATTATCTCATTACTGAATATGCTCCACTCAATTGCACCAGCTTGAACCTGCTTTACTTTCACTCGGTTAACTGAAGTAGTAAATGGTACACAATGGCAAGTGACAATATTGGATTAAAACAGCCATATATATTTTAACCATGAACTGATTCAAAAAAGAAAGAGTGAATTATACTACTTTGCCCACAAGTCCATGAATCGGAATGGAAATGCATTTTTTGTATCGTTCTCTACAACACTGGCCATGTAACAGTAACTGATATCCAAGCCTTTGGCTTGACTACATCACATCAAGGAACACAAAATTAAGTAGATATGTGATGATTCAGGTCTTATGAAATGAAACAATCAGTCTCTGGAAGAAACTAAACATTATTTACTAAATTATTACCTGTAATCCAGAGCCTCAAGAAAAACTGGTAAGTCTCATTCTTTTCAGCAAACTGTTTCTTTCGGACCATTCAATTCAATGAATTAATTAAGCAAGTAATTAAGCAATGACATAAACTATATGCAAGTATATAATGCATTAAAGCACCCAATAATAATATGAAACATGGATGTTTGACATGTCTAAAGCATATAAAGTGAAACGTCTTCATCAGCTCACCTTTTCACATAAACAATGAGAAACCAAAAAAAAAAAAAAAAATGCCCCTTTATTCAAGTGTTCGATTCATGCATGTGTATATCAGCGGCTCATCCGTCTTTGGTCTGAGTCAGAAGTGTTTCCTCTTGAGTCTCATTTTCAGTCAGGCGCCTCTAAAAAGCTTTGATTGAGGAACTTGCAGATCTGTGCTGATCGAGCCACAAAGCATTTCTGCTCAATTTGGTGAACTGGCTCATCCAGTTCAGTAAAAACAATCAGTTCAAAAGAATGATTCATTCACTAACCAGACATCACTTTGGACTGTTTGCCTGGGGCTCTGGATTACAGGTTAATAATGTTGTAAAAAATCTTTAGTTTCTTGCACAGACTGATCATTTCGCTTTATAAGACCTCAATATATCATCATGAGTCATGGGTATTAATTTTGTGTTTGTTGATGTGCTTTTTTTATTCTCAAAGGTGAATCTCAAAGGTTTACGAATCACCAAGGACCACAGTTTTAGTTAAAAATTGTTACAGTTGCACTGAAGAAAAAAAATGTCACTAACATCTCGAATGGCCTGAGGGTGAACAAATTAACAACAAATTTTAATTTTGAAATGAACTGTCCCTTTTAAGGAGAGAATGTTTGGCTGTGGTATTGACTTATGAATTTGCACATTTGTTTTATTTTATCTGAATTTGCCTTAAAGCATATTGAAAACAGCATACAGACATGCAAACAAAGTTAAAAACTTGATTTTCACCACAGGGCGTCTTTAAAGGTTTCTGACCAGGAAACACTGAATGCATCCAGACTTTGTCCCCACCTACCCTTCATATTTCTTACATTATTGATCACCTTCAATTTTCCATCCTGCCACTTTTCCTCAGTCTCAACAATGCATTTGCACCAAAGAATCAAGACCACGGCTCCTCACCTTTGATAAGGACATCGATGTTAGTCATTACGAAAATATGACTCTGGCCTAGAAGTTTGTTCTCCCTAGAGGGACTCTGCATCAAATCTGAACTCATCTTGACTCTCTATTTTCTCTTTGAGGAAGCCAAAGTTCACTCAACAGGCGCTAATGTCTTCAGATGTCTCTCACCCCCTCGGGCCACCAGACTCTTCCTGGACCACCCAATCCTCAGAGGAGACCTACATGTCTCCAACTTCTTCACTTTTCGCCAAGCCTGCAAAGTACCTGAGAGGAAATTTGTTTTGGATGAGGAAGCAAAGGATTGAGTGCCAAGGTTTTTCTCGACTTGTCACACTCTAAAATGTTGTAGATCTGGGATTGCTGTGATAATAATCACTGTTTAAAAGAGCAGGCAGTTGGGATGGGTTGGATTTATTTCATATTTCAGCCATATTTCATTATTTTTTTTTAACCTTCTGATGTGTATGATCGCATTGGTAGCTCATTTCACACTGGCTCCTGAAGTTCATGATCCCATTAGATAAGAATGTCTTGATTAAATAAAGCCTATGTTATATTTGATGCACAAATTTCTAAGGAAAGTAAATTATTACCATAATCAAAACTTTGCTTAAAAAAAAAAAAAAAAAATAACAAATTTTGTACACATATGCCTCCCTCATCTGATTAATCTTTCATATTTTTTTAGCAAGGCCATTTAACATAATTGTAAAAATTACTACATTCAGGTCATACACTTTTCTTTTTTGCTGTGAAATCTTTACTGATTTTTATAAAATAACTTTTATTGTTATTAATATTTCATGATGATGACTTACTTGACTGAAACAACTTAGGTTTACTTGATTATATATACTTTAATATGAACTTTCAAAAAAAAAAAAAAAAGATAATTCATCTTACTAAGACAGTATTTGTGTAAGAAATATAATGTGAATATAATGTGTATTTATATATCAAGCTGCATTTTTCTACCCCAAGCAAGAGCTCCATATTCATGATGTAACAAATATTTTCTCTAAATATTCAATAAACTTTCATTTCAAAGAAATAAAAAAAGAAAGAAGTTTTCAAAAATATTATTACTATTATGTAACAATACTATTATGTAAATAGCATAATTGCACTATTGTACCTTGTAGCTTAATTATGTAAAAACATAAGACAAAATAAAATTGTTAAAAGGACCTGTTCGTTTCATCACATGATTTAGATTTAGAGTCAATTTAGAGTCCATTTATTGCATTTAGGGAAATGATGTGAAGCATTAACAGTTCAATCTTTGCACAAGTTTCAGTAAAACATATAATTTAGCAGGTCTCTTATGTAACAACCTTTTTATTCCATCTGCATAGCCGATAATGTGTCTTGAGAGGTAATATAGGGTCACTGTATGAATATGAATAAGAGAATATGGAAATAGAAATATGCCTGAACAGACAGTGGTGATTAAAAGGGTTTTCAGTCAAGTCATGGTGCCCAAGTGTTATGACACATAGTATATTACTGTTAATGAGGAACAGATTATTTACTGTAATCAGTTCTGGTGCTATCACAGAGATATTTAACCAGAGGGGAAAAAAAAAAAAAAAAAATACGCACATGCAGGGGAAAAAATAGGATGGATACATATGTAATCCTTCAGGGAGGACTTCCTGGAGAGGCAAATTGAGATTTAAGTTGAAGTGGGTACGTTAAAATATTGGCAAACATGTGAGACAGAAAATCAGCATTAGATTTGTCATTATTGAGGGGACTTTTATTATGTGCTTTATATGCCAGTTAATTTGGCCTTATAGTTTGATTAACTGACTGGTTGAGAGTCCTTATATAATTCAAAACAGCATGCTAACTGTTTACTACTATGTTTACACTATGTTTCTGCCATATCTGTATTACAGAAATAGTAAGAGTTTTATACTGTTTCAAACACAGTTATAGAATCCAACCATGCTGTTTTTTTTTTTGTTTGTTTGTTTGTTTTTTTTTTTTTTTGGTTATGGATTAGCCATTAATTCAATCAAATGATTTGTTCAAAAATACTAAACCATTCAGGAATAAAACAAATAAATCATTTACTAAAGCGATTTTTAATAAAACGAAATTTTACTAACTGATCAGTTCAAAATACTTGAGGACAAAGCAAGTGACTCCTTTTATTACCGAATAATTAATCCATTTACTCAACTGATTTGTTCAAATACATTGATTCATTCAAAAACAAAAGAACTGACTCTCTTTAATGTGATTCTTTGAAGCATTCACTCGATAAATAATTCCAAAACGTTCCAAAAACATTGATTCATCACAACTATGCGTTGCATGGTAGTGCACAATGGTGTGCTTTGGATTTGTTTGGAATTATTTTCAATAGTGGGACAAATTAACTTGTGCCACTGTATCTACAGTAAATGTAAGTTACTCACTATTAACTTTTTTATTAACTTTTGGCTGTTTAAAGGCAACATCACACTCAAAAATTGTTGCTGGAACAACAGCTCTTTTGCGTGTGTCATACATGTGTGAACAATATTATCCAAATGCAATTCCTTCTGAATGGGGAACAAAAATTGTTTATGGCTGCTCTGCTTTCAGTTTTGCTGCCCGTAATAACTGCAATCAGTTGCTGAAGTTATGTCTTTGTAACAGCCTTTGATTAAATTGCAAGTGCTTTTACTAACAATTACAATTATATTTAGATATTTATTTATTTATTTTATACAGAATTGTAACCTGATTTAGTGGTGACTTCTAGTGATAGTGAAAGAGATAAAAACACAATTTATATATTTTGTTATTAAATGCAAGCGTTAATCAGAGATGCTTAGATTGGTAACCTAAACTCATCTGTTGTCTGGGTTTGCAGACTTAAACCAAGATGATTGCTCTCCTTCTTATTATTTCTGTCTTTCCATACAAACATGTCTGCATCCATGTTTTCCAGTGATGCATCATCTTGAATGGATTCATTCACCCTTAGTGATCAAACAGTTTCTGGAATCTGTGTCTGAAAGTCAGTGATTAACCCTACACATGATTTAACTAACCAAGCCAAAGCACATGATGGGAGCGTCATGGGCTTAAAGGCATAGTTGACACATAAATGTTGTTCGTTGGTGAAAAAAAAAAAGAGTGATTTTGGTGAATATAATGCTGGTTATTGCACAAATGTGGTGCAACTATTTAATGCATGTTCTCTCCTGTCTTTGCAAATCCCCATAACATCCATTTTTGTAAGTGGTGTCGAGAGGGAAGCCTTTGGCTTGCCCCCATATATTGCAGCCTGGCAGCGGGGCATGTCTGATTACACAATATTTCCTGTGTGGCGATTGCCACTGTCCTTCAAGCTTGAGTCAATGTGATAATGGCCAGAGGAAGATGAAGTTAATAATGAACTGTTGACAGCTGTAATGGCGATGGTTCATCCTGTTGATTATCTGTTAATGCACGATGGTTGGCCGAATGTCACTGTTTGAGATATTCCTCAAAGTGTGTGTGTGTGTGTGTAATAGAGGGAATTCATAAAACTAGTGAGGCAGTCAGACTGGTAATTAATTCCTTTAATAGTATACACCGTGCATTGTAGAAATTTGTCAACCAGTAGAGATTATGCTATGCTTTTTGCACATTTGCTTAGCTATCAATGGAGAGGATTGCTCTGAGATATTTGCATGTTTCAGTGATAGATAAACATGGACTAATGCAAACATACAGAGTGACATGCGTCCTGAACAAGTAAGTTAAGGACAGTAAATAAATTGTTTCTGTTTTTGAGGGAGTCCTTATTCACTCAGATGATTCATTCAAAACACTGAATCATTCAAGTACAAAAAAGTGACACTCTTTATAAGTGCATCATTAAATCATTCACTCAACCAATTCATTCAAACGTAACAAAAAGTTCATTCATCACCAATTCTAGTTGTTTGAAGTTATGTAGCAATGTAGCAACTTGTTTTAATATAGAGTTCAATTGATGCGTGAAAGTGGCTTCTCCAAAAAGTCAACACTAATGTTGTATAATATTATTTTTGCTGTTTTAAATCTTTCTTTTCTGGTTCAAATCAGGAATGAATTAAAATAGAAAATGAAATTAAAATTATTTTTTTATTTAATTTAATTATTTAATATTTAAATGGACTTTTGTTTGTTTCCTTTGTTTTTATCAAGGTGCAGGGGAAAAAAAAAGTAATATGCTATATTATACAACTGCATATTGTGATGATGTGTTGGTAATGTAATGGCTTAATGCTTCTTGTTTTAGGAGAACATTAGTCATTATGACCTATTAAAAATAGTCTTTTGAGCCATGGAATCATTATACTGTGTTCATCTATCAGTAGTTTTCATTTATTCTGCATCATGACATACACAATTACAGATGGTTCCCAATCTCAAATATTTTCTGGAGTGATGTTAAATGTCCTGGCATGTGGCGCCTAGAGAAAACAAAAATGCAAAATCAGGTCATATTTCAATTATGACATTAATTTCCTCTCTCAAGGAACTTGAAAGCGTAAGATGAATATTTTATCAATAACCTACTTTTGTGATAACTCCTCCTTCATGTGTGTGAGAAAAATAGAACATTTTTAAATCAACATTTATTAAGTCTCTCAGATATTTGTATTGCATTGTGAATAGTCACAAGAATAATCTTAAACCATCAGCATCTTAATTTGTTTTTAATTGCATTGATTTTAATTTGCATTACAAATTTAAAGGCAAGATTATTTCATAATGGTTGTTGCGCATTATTATTATTATTATTTTTTTATTTATTTTTTTTGATTAATGTTTTGTGTGTCACTAATTTATCATATGGCTTCAGAAGAGGTATACAGTGCATCAGTCATATTAAAGCATGTGATAAAGCTCAATGTTTTTGTCCATTATGGCAGTCCTATCACTTCAACAGAGATAGCAGAGGGAGAGAACAGGAAATGAAGGGAAATGAACCAGATTTGAACTCTCATCACTCACATGAATGCTATGATACAACAGGTCACGGCACTTGAGTGAACTACAAGGCCACAGCAAAATGATGCAGCCCTGTGTGCTAGTTTCATTTCCTACAGTAGCTCAACAAAAAGTTCTTCACCCACATCAATGCAGGATCAAATTGCATGATCAGTGAAGCATGACAGCTATTCCCATATTCCCAAACTAAGCCTCTAGTCATGTGGGATAGTTTTTGTTTTCCTAAATTTTATCATGAAATGCCTTGGCAGCAAAATTGCATTGGCAGCATTAAGCCTGAAATAAACAATCAAGTACACTGAGGAAAAAATAAAAAATGTAAGAACGATTTTCATTTTGTAACTGTTAGTAAACTTTTAGCAAACAACAAGAAGTAATATTGAATCAAACATGAAATTTTGAAAGCAAAAATAAATAAATCATATGAAATAGTGATTTCTATTTACTATTTTAAAAAGTAATGTTTACAGTGTAAATAAACAAATAAATGGCGAAATAAATAAAAAAAGACTATTGCATTTGTATTAAACCAATCAATCAATCAGTCAATCAATCAGTAAATACAATAATGTGCACCGTTGAAAAATGCAGAGTGAGATGCATCAAGAAATTCATGTTGATGTTAATATCGAGTGTAGTTTCTTTTCTAGCCATAATGGGATCCTGCAATAGTTTCAACTTAGCTTTTTGGACCTGGTTGACGTCTGAGGGCACGGGAAGCCCTTCTCTAATTGGGTGTCAAGGGATTTCTGGTATTGTTACAGTGGCAGTAAACCCATCTTCTTAATTGGTTTGTTTGAGTGATCACTGAACAGTGTAGAATCTTATCTAATCACGCTCTCAAACATCAACCCATAGTGAGGTCTGGAACACTCTGTTGGACAAAATGTGTGTGCCATGTTTTTGTGTTAAATGCATTTTTATTTTAATAAAATGTCTTCATACTGTACATAACTATGCTCTATGCTCTGACAGGAACTTAGGAGAACGTGAGAAGTACTTTTTTTAGTTTCTTTCCAAACTTTTAGGAAAAATTGTTCCCCAACTCAAATCCTATTTTAATGGCTAACAGACAATACTAAAGTGTATAGGTTATCTTGACAAGTGTCAGTTGTCAATCATTGCTTCTGAGGTTACAGATTAACACAGCCAAGTTTGGTGGGGAAGTTTAGTATTGCACAGACATTAATAGTTAATGTACTGAGGTTGTGTTTTGCACCTTAAATTTTAATCCAGATTACATTTTTTCTGTCTGGTAGAGTAGATATTCAAGCACCATAAAGCATTTTAATATCTACTCTACTGGCTTTGCATAATAGTGTTAACAAGCAATTTGTAAGTACTTTCGAGCTCTACCTAATTGGTTTGCTTTGGAAACTCTTCAATTTTTAATCAGAATTCAAAGCTCCGCAGTGAATTACTTGATTCCCCAAATCTTGCAGTTTTCTTCCTTTGTGAAATGTTCTGCTTTATGAATATGTTTTGAGATTTTACTTGTAAGTTAGCTGACACTTACTGTCCAAGATTTGCTAATTGAAGAGATGCTGGAGATTGGAAGGGAACGATTTAGAAAGTTTACCTTTTATGTTACCATACAGTCCAGAATTTGTAAAAAGCACCAATTTGCTATCCGATAGCTGAACTTTTGACTATTAGCATGAAGTCTAACAGTCTATCTAAATGTGATCTAATTTTAACCAAGAAGCCCCTACTTTGTCTGGGGTTGTCTGACTGACAGGTTAATGACCAAACTTAAAAGGGTCATGATTTGAGAAATCAAATTGTCCTTGATCTGTTGACATCATCATTGTACTATACAAACATCCTCTAAGTTTCAGAACTAAAACTTTCTAGTTAGTCTAAAATCCACTTATATTGTAGCCAAGCTGCTAAAATGACTCATTTAAGCATGTGTCACATTATGACATCAAAGTGCAGCAAAAGCAGAATCAGATCAATGCCTATGTTATATCACTGCCTCTTTAGAGTGCTTGACCTTACTTCTGATCCTAACATCGAAAAAAGGTGAATTAACTTCATTTTTAGATAAAGAACCTGGTGATTTGTTCACTTAATTTTACCGTGGATTCGTTTTTAAACAAGATACAGTGCGACACAGGATTTTCAGAGATTAAAGGGGTCGTGAACTGCCTTTTTTGATAATTTTGTACTGTGAGGTCCACTTATGTTTTTTTTTTACATTAAAAAAAAAAAAAATTATAGGCTATTTTCTGTTCTGTTTTGACACCCCTCTTCAGAACACTCTGTTTGAATAGGTGTGATGGATTGTAGACTCTGAAGTAAACGCCCACTGTTATGATTGGCTAGCAGTTGTGTTTGTCTGACAGTCTACATCCTTCATAGGACGCTGCTATAATTTAGGTTAAAAACACATAAATACTCAGTGCATATTAAATGACCTGTAATAACAGACAAAGTTATAGTTACCATGTAATAAAAACAGTTACTCATGCTTGTATGGTGCAACATGACTGTCAGATCCAATATAGTCGACACAGCATCTTTTAGTTTCAATTTTTCTGAAAATCCTGTGTCAAATTGTGCCTTGTTTGTGAACAAATCTACAGTAAAATGAAGTGAACAAAGGACCAAGTTCTTATTGAAATTAAAAATAAAGTTCATTCACTCTTTCCTAATGTTGGAAAGGAAATGCAAAGACTGTTTTTCCACAACTTGGCAACAACTTATACAGCATCTTGTTGTCTTTGGAGCCATCTTTATCGTTTAGTTTATGTGTAGACCTGCACGTTCGCCTCTATTTCTAATTATTTACTCTACATGCGTCAATTAGTGGGCAGGGCTAAACAGGCAACAGTGAAGAAGCATGTATTGATCTTCTTCTGTAGAGGTGGTGCTTAGTCACACTATTACATCATAGAGTGGTATATGATCATGTAAGGACCCTTGCTGTCTACCCCTCCGTCAGAGAGCTCTCAGAATGCATCAAAAATATCTTCATACAACAAAGCCGTATGTAGGCGTGCTGTACTTCTTGACATAGATTTCCTGAAAAGGGCTCATTAATGCAAAGCATAGTTTTAAAATGTATGGGAATTCTGACAACCTGCCATTCCAACAAAAGCTGAGGAAAAGCACCAGAGCAATGTGTTCATGTTGTCACACACAGTCTGCTATATTACGCAATTCGTAATTTAAGATGCTGTTTTTAATAGCTACATATTAATTCATTTATTGTTTATCATTTTTCATCAGTGACCTCTTTCATCCTGCAATGATTGAATTTTTACAATTCGCTCAGCAGATATTGCCTGTGGGTGATTGCTTCTGAAATGATTTTAAAAATAACCTTGACATCTGAAAAAGATATGTAGCACATAAGGTGACATGCATGTTTGCATATTAATGTGGTGCATGTGATGTTTTGTGCAAGATTTGATGTTGGAGGGTGAACCATTTTCCACATGCTGTTATTATTGTCAGTAGTAACTAGTGATCAGGTTTGTGGATCAGGGTTGTTATCATTAACTAAAATTGAAACCGTTAAAAAAGTTCATACCTGTAAGTAAAATAGTATAAACGTTAACTTTTATTATTATTATTGTTGTTGTTGTTGTTGTTGTTATTTTCATTAGTAACTATTGATCAGTGTTGTTATCATAAACTATAACCAAAATGGTTAAAATTTATTTAAATTGGAATAAACGTTAAATTATAATTATAGTCATATTATTATTGTTGTTGTTTATTATTGTTATTGTTGTTGTTGTTGTTGTTGTCATTATTATTATTATTATTATTATTATTATTATTATTATTATTATTATATAAAATTATTTTAGATATAAACTAATAATATAATAAATTATAATAATAAAATATCTTGTCTATCAGTGTATTCTAATATTTTATAAATATATTCTATTATATTCTAAAATATTCTATCTTTTATATCAGCTATAGATGTCAAGGCATTGTTTGTTTTTGTTTTAGTTTAGCTTGAAATACTAAAATAACTAAAACTTAAATATTATTATTTATTAAATATAAATAAACAAATTAAAATATACCAAAAGCACAACACAGTTACTAAACCTTGAACTGAAATTAAGATATAGAACAGAAAATTTCAAAATAACTAATTATATATATATATATATATATATATATATATATATATATATATATATATATATATATATATATATATATATATATATATATATATATATACACACACACACACACACACACACTATTAAATTATGTAAGTACTAAAATAGCACTGGATCAGATGCATAGCCTTTTTTTTTACCTGCAGTTATAGTCGCTCCCTATGAAGAAACACTGCGGGGTTCTTCCGGTCTGTCTTTCCTCTCTAAATAGGGTCGATTTAGGCAGATTTGTGTGATACTATTTATAGCTACCAAATGTTACTTTCTAGCCCTTTTGCTATTTTGAATATTTCATAAGCAGCCAGTATGTTGTGATAATAACCCTGTCAAACATCGTCAAGACGGTAAGCTGGCATGCAAATCTCTGGGATGTAAACCGAGGAGACAGATTTGATGAAGCCCACAATAGCATGCAAATACAACACAAGAACAACAGCACCCTCGAGAGACCCTGCCGCTGACTCACGGCTGATTTTATTCGATTAGATACGCACACGATAAGAGACCTGAACTCTGTATATTTGCAATGTGAGAATGTCCGACCGTTTCCGCCGTTGAGATTCATGTCATTCAGGCTCTGCGTTTGTTGAGCCATAAAAAGGCCATCGGCAGAATTAGTCCATGCCCTTATGGATTCGCCTCCCTGGTAAGTCAGCTTAACAAAACACATTTAAAAATCCAATCTACAGCTTCCAGAACCACAGTTTTCGATCCAAAAGCATTGATGTTTTAATGCAATCACATTTGCCTTTTGAACACACTCTGGGAGATTAATGTACATGTCATAATGAAACAGAGCAGCATTATAATGTAAAACGATGTAGACAATGTACATTTTTTGAATGAAGTGGATGTTTAACTTATTGTAGCAACAGAAGTTGGACTTTTTTATTGACGCAACTTGCTATAGCACTGCAATACATCATATCTGCTGAATGAAATCCAGCAATTGTATTATTAATTCTGGGCTGCTGATTCAACAAATAGTGCCTGTTTTGGAAAATATGATGCATTGTGTAGCACTTTTATGTTTGAAAAATATTTTTAAGGTGAGAGAGTTGTGTATTAACCCTTAATCACCAGCAAAACTGCCACAAAGACACGATTCGTGTCTGAATCTGAGCCAGATTACAGCTGTTTGTTGAATTCTCAGGCCATTTTCACATGCATGATTGAATTAAGAAATGTTTTATACCTATTCCTGACTTGTTCACTATTTTTACACACTTTGCAGATTGTAAGTAAAATTTATATTGGAAATAAAGTAAAAGAAAAATTTAAAAGAAAAAAAAAGGGAAATCGCAACTTTTTAATCTTAAACTTCTGACTTTTTTTTTTTTTTGCAGATCTGAGAAAAAAGACAGATTTACGAGGTATAAACTCAGAATTCTGACTTTTTTCTCTTTCTCACAAATCCAAGTTTCCATCTCACAATCCTTTTTTTCTGCCATAGAATAATAAATAACAAGGAACTGCAACTTTTTCTCTGAACTCAGATTTTTTTCTTGCAATTGTGAGTTTATGTCTAACAATTTAGACTTTTCTTCTCAGAATGACCAGTTTTCATCTCGCAGTTGCACAGTTATTTTAACATCTCATAATTCTGCATTTATGTCTCACAATTCTCTGTTACCTCGCAATTTAGAGATTAGGCCTACATCTCAAAATTTTGAAAAAAAAGAGAGAGAGAGAGAGAGAGAGAGAGAGAGAGAGCAGAATTGTGAGATATAAACAATAATTATAGAGGTTGTAATTTGTAGTTGAAAGGTTGCTGTTTCTATTTAATTATTTACATATTTTTATGACGTGGCAGACCCCATCACCCCCCTCCCCCACCCCCCACCCTCCAAAATACAGTACTCTGTATGCAGTGACTACAAATTTCATGTTGCTTGCAGTGTTTTATTGATTAAAAGTGGGGTGATGTAGTTTTTTTGCATCATTCTGCTTGCTTGCAGTGTAAACATGAACCACATATCCTTATGTGACTCAACTGTGAGTAAAAGGTTCAACTCATTACTCTACTTATTTGAAAATAGTAACTTGGGTATTATGATGTAAATGGTGGGGGGGGGGGCTTAACTCATTATAATAGGCAATCTTGTTTCATAACACGCATGACTTGGAGCTTGTTTAACCTCAACACAGGAATGACCGTAAAGTGAGACTACAACAATCACTTATCTTTCTCATACATCAGCCTTCTGTGAGAGTGAAACATGAAGCAAGCCATGAGCAAAATCTCCATGCTGCATTTACAGAAGCTGACCCAGAAAACTCAACCTGAACTGCAGAAATCATTGCAGCAATTAGGAGGTTTTTAATACAGATACAGTTGATGGAAAAAGCTGAACTCATAAAAATACTCAGTGTGTATTATACTCACAGTGTGTATATATATATATATATATATATATAATATATATATATATATATATATATATATATATATATATATATATATAAATCACAGAGTGCTGTATCAAAGCATATTAAATGCAAAGTTGACTGGAAGAAGAAAATGGGTAGGAAAAGGTGCACAAGCAACAGGGATGACCACAAGCTTGAGAATACGGTCAAGCAAGGCCAATTCAAACACTTGGGAGAGCTTCACGAGGAGTGGACTGAAGCTGGAGTCAGTGCATCAAGAGTCACCATGCTCAGACGTCTTCAAGAAAAGGGCTACCAAGCCACTTCAGAAATAGAGACAATGTAAGAAGCATCTTACCTGGGCTAAGGAGAAAAATAACTGGACTGTTGCTCAGTGGTCCAAAGTCCTCTTTTCAGATAAAAATACATTTTGCATTTCATTTTAAAATCAAGGTCTGGAGTCTGGAGAGGCACAGAATCCAAGCTTCTTGAAGTCCAGTGTGAAGTTTCCGAAGTCAGTGATGATTTGGGGTGCCGTGACATCAGCTGGTGTTTGTCCATTGTGTTTCATCAAGTCCAAAGTCAATGCTGCTGTCTACCAGGAGATTTTGGAGTACTTTATGCTTCCATCTGCTGACAAGCTTTATGGAGATGCTGATTTTTTGGCACTGCCCACAGTTTTGCTGACCATGATATTACTGTGCTTGATTGGCCAGCCAACATGCCTGACCTGAACCCCATATGGAATCTATGGGATATTTTCAAGAGAAAGTTGATAAACAGTCGATCCAACAATACAGACAAGCTGAAGGCTCAAAAGTGCCTCAGCAGTGCCACAGGCGAATCGCTTCCATGCCACGCCTCACTGATGCTGGAGTTTGTGCTAAAGGAGCCCCGACCAAGTATTAAGTGCATAATTGAACATACTTTATAATATTCTAATATTTTGAGATACTGGATTTGTGACTTTCAAGAGTTGTAAGCTCTAATCATCAAAATAAACAATAATAAAAAAAAAATCTTTATTTATTTTAAATATTCTATTTAGCTTTAATTTGAGAGGTATGCGGCTTAAATAAATGTCTCTATTTGTTTTTCATTAATGGTATTTTAGCATTATTTATTTATACATAATTACACTGTTTATTAATATTTTATTTAACTATTTTTAATAATAATAAAGTTTTAACAATGGTTTGGTTTTGCCTTTTTTAAGTTGTATTTTCTGTACAACTTTAATTGTATATCTCTTTTAGTAATTAAGGACTTGAGCTTAATTTCAGTTGTCTAGCATGGCAGCATTTCAATATTTATATTTTAATTTATTTTATTGCAGCTTTATTTCAGTTACTAAAAATTATTATTAAAAGTTTTATTTTTAAACAATATACAAGGTCACAATGTTAGAAAAAAAAACATAAAATATTCTAAAAAAAAAAAGATTATTTAAATTATTATATAAAACTATAGTAAAATATTCAAAATATTAGTTATATATACTCTGAAACCATGTTATTATATGGAAAAGAGCTGCTTGATGATTTTCTATAATGTCTCCTTTTGTCTTCCACAGAAAACAACAACAACAACAAGCAACTTTGAAATGACACGAGGGTGAGTTAATAAATCAGAAATGTATGAGGCACATTCTAATGCACTTCTTTTGTTGCTTCAAAAAGATCACAATGTTCTCTTTACCCCTTCTTTGATACTTCAATTCAATTTCCAAGTTTCTCCATCTATTTATAATATCAGCCAAATCTTTCATCTCTCGCCCACTTCATTTGACACGTGATGCATCCGTATCCTTAAATCCACATTTCAAAAGAAAGTGAATTTTCACCCGAGAAACAAAAGGGGGAAAGTTTTCAGGATCATCTGTGATTTTCCCCGGGAACGGGCCGTCGGGGCGGCGTTCTCACTTGCTTTACAGTCGTCTCTCAAGGTTAACTCCTGTTATTCGTCTATGCCTCCCTTGTCACTGATTGAAGATGCGATGCAGCCAGGGAAACCAGCTTGCTGTTGCCTAGCAACTGGACCAGAAGCAGCAGCAAGCGAAAGGATGCATAGAGGCCTCTCTTTTTCCCCCATCTTATACTGGCTCCAAGGTAAGAGGACTTCAATGAAAGGGAGAGAATCTGAATATTTCAAAGTCCACGATCCAATTAGGGTTGTCTGTGCCGTGTATATAATTAATGCAAAAGTAGAAAGGCAACAGAGAGTGAAATATCTGGCGGCTTAGATTGGTTCTCTCAGGTATAGTGCATCATGCTTTAGGACTCTTAATCCCAGCGAGGGCGACGAAGAAACAGCAGCATTCTCAAAAATAGATGATAAAACATCTAGGTCAGAACACAAACTTCTGCACTGATATGATATGGATGTGATGTGAGTTAGATTGTGTCGTGTGTGTTTTTTAGTTTACACGGTTCTTCTGTGGCTAGAAAAAAATTATGGAACTGATGCAAAGGACAAACGATTAGGCCGTAATACAAGTTGTTCACAATTGCTTTTTAACAGATGAAAGTGTTCTTTCTTATAGTTTCTCTGCAAAAAAAAGAAAAGCATTCGAGTCTTTGAATTCTGATCCCTTTCCTTCAAGACTTGCGTTGCGCTGACCGGCCTTGAAGGCTCCAGGCAACAGCATAAGTACTTTTTCCAGCTGAAGTAGCTTTTAGCAGTGCTGTCAACAGTTGTTGAACTGTTTTCAAAACAGAGCACAAACAAGGTTGAAAAATGACGTCCTAATCGCTCAGTGCATAAGATGTTTCAAAACATGATTATTTTAGAATGCATTTATGAGAAAGTGACCTATACTTATGAAAAGCACCATAATAAGACTGGATTTTTTTTTTTTTGGATACTATTGAAAGATGGTAATACTGTGCTATTACATTGTGTACCTTACAGCAGGCCCTACTATTAAAGTTTGAGACTAAGGGGCCATTTACACGACAACATTTTCAGCCAAAAACTGGAAACTTTTTATGCGTTTTGCTTGTTCGTTTACACACAACCATTATCGTTTCCGTGTAAACGCCCAATACGGGAATCTTTGAAAACGGTGACGTAATGTGCGTGCGTAGTACGTGTTAGGTATGTAGACATGCGCAGTATGTGTTGATTTAAAGTCAAGCACGAACAAACATACACAACAATGGCGAAGTACATGGTACTGTTTTTGCTGTTTAAGAGTTTGCTAATGCTTCTTCAGCAAAGCGTGAATTTACTTCACCAATATTATGACCAACAGTGGAGACGCATCATATAAAATATTTAATCGTCACTTCCCTACAGGTACTGTTTGCTAACAAGGTGACAGCGCCTACTACTGGCGTCACCGCGCGTCACTCCCGAATAATCGAAAATGGGCAAAGAGGCAGGAGCTGATTGCTGAAACCACACCCACCTAGCTCGATGCTGGTGACAGCAGCGGCAATCCACCTGTCACTCAAGTGGCCACGCCCTTAATTGTGCAGAATTTTAAGGCTTAATATAATTTAAATGGATGAGTTATAAAATAATTCACCCCCCTCACAGTTGTCATGAAGGGCAAAATTAGCTATGTAGACCAAAATCACTTTTTGCACCAGGCTGTAAACATATATATATATTTTTTTTTTCAGCTGTAAAGTTGGGCATTTTAACATGGGGAGTCTATGGGACTGACCCCTTTTTGGAGCCTGCCTCAAGCGGCCAGATGACGAATTACAGTTTTAGTCACTTCCGTGTTGGTTTAATGAGAGAGACCGGAATGTTGCCTCTTAGGCATTACAGGTATGATGAAATGGAAATGAAATCGACTAATCGTACCAATCACCACAGATTAGTGTCACACAAAGGAGAGGTTTGGAAAAATGAATCACTGATCGAATCGTTTGGAAGTCGTTGAGCAAATAAGGTAAAAATAAATGCATATTTTAAGACAATGAAATTGTTTTTTTGTTGTTGTTGTTGTTTTTTTTTACTTCGATTGCATGTCAACCTGTTGTTGGGGACTCCCAAAACCAAAATATGAACCTTTCATAACCCATAATAGGGACACTTATATATATATAATAATAATAATAATAATATATATATATATATATATATATATATACACTGAAATACTATTTATTTACTTTTTTATCTTTGTAAAATGTACTCTAGTAATCTTTGTTTACATATTTTTTAAAAATACAACTTTTTATAGTAAACATTGTCATTAAACTGTATAAATAATGGTGATATATATTTATTTATGCAATCCAGCATTTCTTTTAATGTATGCTGATCTAAGTAAAATACTTAGAATCTAATGAGCATCACTAGAGAATGAAAAAAAAAAAAAAAAACCTCTGAAGTAAAATGTTCAGAGCGTTAATGTTAATGAGAAGTTGGTGTGGTGTGCTGAATGTGCTTAATTGTCATGAAAATAATGCATATAATCTTAATGGTCCTAAAAATATAGGCCTCATTTTCTTTGTGCAAAGAATAATTCTTTTTTATTATTATTATTATTATTATTATTATTATTATTATTATTATTATTATTATTATTATTATTATTATTATTATCTGTTTTGGTTTTGGGTAGAAGTGCAACCTGGACACGATTTTGTGGAAAGTCCCCCTTTTATCACAGATTTTGCTACTGTATGTATAATATTGAGCAGGGAAAAAGAGTAATTGTACCTCAGGTTGAAAAATGAATCCCAAAGCCATCTGTCTGGTCAGGTCTTTCCGTTCACTGCATAAAGTTACTCGGAGGGCTTTTCTCCAAAGCTGTCTAAAACCTTGCTAGCTTCTCGTCCAATACATACTGAGACCCTTCTGGGGCTCTGCGTAACAGACAGGTGTGAAACCTCTGCTGACTGGAGAGGCGCTTCACGGAGCCAAGTCTGAATGTTCTTATTAACTTGCTCAGTCAATCGTAACCTCCTCACACAAAGGATACTGCTGTCGGGAGGTGGAGAGACGGGAAACAACTAATGATACACAGAGCGAAGAGACTCTACTGTGATAGATGTAATTGTGCATGTGGTCAACTATTGTGCGTATAGAGAACATCAAACTCTGACCTTAGCGCAGATGAGGAGGAAACTAGCAGCTTGTGAAACATGGGTCATACAAACTTGGGTGTGGTGTGCCAATTTTGTTTTTTTTAGGAAGTTCAGGGATTTGACCAGCATATAAAGCAGTCATATTGTGGAGAAATGGTATCTGAGATACCGCTGTACTGATATCAGGGCTGTTTTTGGCTTTTTAGCATTTCCAATTTAAATCACTGTATGTCGGAAAAGTCTGAATTTCCAATTTACCAATCGAAGTGCAGCCATTTTCACACTCATGAGATACATAGTTAGGGCTAAATGTTAGGTTTTTTAGCATAGCTTAACTTATGACTCAGACTACATTGTTTACTTTAAACGCTAATGGTAGCATTGTTATTTATTAAAATGGTAGCATTTTTATTTGCTATTATTTTGTGTCATGTTTTGAGAAAATGGAGTTTAAAGTAAACACTTATGTTCACCAAAGCTGCATGTATTTGATCATAAATACATTAAAAACAAAAATATTGTGAAATATTATTACAATTTGTTTTCTATTTGAATATATTGTGAAGTGTAAAATCATTCTAATATTGTAAAATCATTCTAATATGCTGATTTGCTGCTCAGGAAACATTTCTGATTATTATCAGTGTTGAAAAAGGTTGTGATGATTCATATTTTGTGAAAACCGTAATACATTTTTTCCAGGATTTTTTGATAAACAGAGATTTCAAAAGAACAGCTTTTATTTAAAATGAAGATGTTTACTCTTACATTTGACTAATTTAATGTCTCCTTGCAGAATCAAAGTATTAATTTTCTTAAAAAAAAAAAACAAAAAACAAAAGTGAGAGTCTTACTAACCCCAATCTTTTTAACTGCAGTTCTATACCCTTTCAAGGAGAAACGTTTCATACTGTAAGTACCGTTTTCATGATCTTGGGGCTATTTAATGAAATAAAATGTTTTTGCTTGATTCTAATGCAGCTAATTGAATGAATTATAAGTAACCTTAAAGTTAATATTTTCACATTCTTGAAGAAACACTTCACTCATATTCTTAAAGACTCTCTTATCCACCATATTTTGTTTCATCTTTAAAGATGCCTGCACCATAGAATTAGTCACAAACATATTGTCTGTATTATCTCTTGCAAATGTGAGTGAAATTTGAAAAGAACCCCTTAAAGTAAAATAAAATAATTTTGAATAATAAAATTAAGATGTTTATGCAGTCTTCTTCTAACAGTGTTTTGCAGTCTGCAAAATTAGAACCCCCGGGAATTTGCAGAACAGATTTGTGTTTGTGTGTGTGTGTGGACATTTTAATCCAACAAATTCACTTTTTATTCCACATTCATTTGTAATTCAGCCACAGTGAGAAAAATTCTCTCAGCTCAATCAGTGTCTCTGTGAGTTTCACACTTCACTGGCGACCTCCTATGTGCTTTGCAAACATAATTTCTCAAAATGAGACCCAATTATTTAAATTCAGTAACAAGGAACAAAAGTATATTAACATTATGCGTTCATCATCGTGGAACATTTGTGACAAGTTGAAGATTGTTAAACATTTCTCTCTAAAACGTACACAGAATTATTTGTCTGGTGGTGTCTCATTTGTGTAAACTACTAGAATGGCTCATTGATCAAAGTTTTCAGACGAATACAGTCAGCTTTAAATGTTGGAAACAGCTAAAGAATAAAAGACACACGCAGTGGGACTCTTTGAATTTTCAGCTGCAAGTCTTCATTAAATGGACCGTCATTTTGTGTTGCCGGTGTAATTTTCTTTTGCTGTCTGTGTTAGAATTAGCAATTACACATTTTCGGCTTCTTTGAGCAGGAACATCAAAATCCTGTTTTACTTCTTTAACTTGTGTTACTTTTGTTTGATATTTATTAAGAAACAACGAGGGACGGAACCTAATTGTATTAATCACGAATTGACTGGATCGTGAAAAATGTTTTTGGATACCATGACTTCTATTAGTTCATTGTATGAACCTGAAACTGTTAACAACATTCTTAAAAATATCTTACACAGAAGTAAGTAAGTCATACAGGATTGGACATGAGGGGGAGTAAATCGGAATTAAAATTTTCGGTTGAACAAACCTTTTAAAACTCGCAAAACTCCTGGTTGTAATACCATTTAGTAGAGTTAAAGAATCTAAATATGGTTTATTTGGATTTTCAGTTGACTTTAAATAGCAAATAACTTTGAATTCTGACCAGCTACTTGTTATTCCTAGTCACAGATAGAGGGGACTTTCTCATTCTAGAGAGCTTTTGATTGGTCAAAAACTTGTAAACACCCATGACTGCAAGATTAAGTTAATATATATATATATATATATATATATATATATATATATATATATATATATATATATATATATATATATATATATATATTATTTATTTATTTTTATTTTTTTTGCATATACAGTACATATAACATCACTTCAGGCAAGTGCATACAAAAACATTGCTAATTTTATATTTTTGAGCTATTTAGCTTTTCACAATGCGTGTTGTTTCAGACTGGTGGCAAGAACATTTCCAAAATACACGTTTAAGTGTTTATTTTATTGCACTTTATCTATTTATGTCTGTAGATTCCAAATACATATATTTAAAAGCTGTTTCTAAAAAATTGACTTTTTTTCTAATATTGCACTGAGCCAAAAATCTCATTTTCACTTTACAACCAAAACTTTACAGTATTATTTATTTCTATATTCTGAAGGTTTTTACAGAAGACATAGGGGTGTGTTCATATATAATTGTTCAAATGTATCTAATATGTTAACAAAATGAAACATAGGTTTATCCAAAGGTTAGATTTATGAAAATTAGTGCATATTCAATTAGATAATAATGTTCCATTTGAATATTGAAGTATAAGATATCAAAATACCTATATAAAATTCTATGTATGTACGTATGTATATACAGTATATATCACACACACACACACACACACACACACACACACATATATATCACAAATAATTACAAGGAAATGGCAAGTAACATTGGATGAATTGTGAAATTTTGTAAGTATAAAACTGTACATTCTTGTAAAACTTACTCCACAGATCTTTATTTTATTTGCAACTTACTGTAAGAGCCACGACTCTCCAATTTTGATGCCCATGGCTCTTAAAGAAAGTAAATGTGGTGAATTTTGACTTCAGATCATTTTTCCAACTCTTTCAGAACACAGAGAGAAAATCTGCCAGTCCTTTCACACACGAGTAGCACACAAACACCTCTGTCTCTGTCAGTCTCGCTCATGCAATTAAGATCTAGCCAGTGTTCTGCTGCGTCCTCCTCACCTCTCGCTCCTGCATGGTAGCACGTTTTGGCATTCAGTCGAGCTTCCCCGCATGTCTTGTCAGAATGAGGCAGTGCGGGTGCTCACGGGGACCACGTCTTTCAAAGCGACACCAGCTACAATGAAGGCCACAGTGGCCTCCTTAATGCTGCGCTGTGTGCGTTTCCTGTTGGCACGCGTGGGAGGCAGCGCTCGTAAAGGACATGGGATGCTGATGAAACGAACTGTCATTTGTTAGTTGGTCTGTAGGAACCCCTACGGTGGCTTCATGTTGCCACAAGCAAAGAAACAGCAACCTAACTGCTTTTTATTTATGTACGACCAGAGGGTCTACAGTCATCCATACATGTAGCTTTGCATCTGTTACGTGCCTCCCACAGAGAGACAGATGTTTTTCTTTTTCACTTTCATTCCAGCTTGCCTTCCCTCCCACTGTCTCTGTCTTTCATTCTCGGTCTTTCATGCCTTGCCATGTCTCTGCGTTCCTCCTGTCTTGCATTGTGTTGGTTTCCTGTCATTTTGAAGATGGATATCTTCATTGCTTTTGCTGTTACTGCTCTTTCAGCTCAAAAATTGATGTTCGTCTTTTGTAGGTTGACTTGCGACGAACAGCAAATTCGGTCCATTGTGCAGTATGTTCTGGCAAACAACCACCCACTTAGACGGGGGTGGGGGGGGGGTCTAATTGACATGCAATACAAATGACCGCAATGTGGTTTGTTTTTGCTTGTCGTTTAGGGATGGGTTTGTAAATAGAAATAGAATAAGGCATTTAACCCCAATCCCAATGAAGACAAAAACGTTAATTTTCTTGTTGTCATACACTCATTAAGCTACAATTTTCAGCTGCTTAAGCAGAACAGTAATGTCATCTTGTGCTTCAGCAATGTATCTCAGGCTAAAACTAGCTAACGGCAAAGTTAGTGAGTCCATGCTAACGTACAAACCTAAATAGCTAACTGTTTTCACATCATGTACAGTGTAGGTCAAAAACACATAAACAAAGGTAGTGTTGTCAAAAGACCTGGTACTTCGGTACCAAGTCGGTACTAAAAACAGTTTTTTTTTTTTTTTTTTTTTTTTTAAGTACCGGTAGTACTGAGTACCCGGTCAACCCGGTTCTTGGTGCGCTATCCGAAAGGTGCGTGGATGCGATCTCTTCATAAAAGCACTGAGATGAGGCGACCTCAAAAGGAGGAAACACCAAACTAACAAAACACTTTAAAGACAGACACCCAGGGGTGCCAGGGGTTACCAAAACCATAGTTGCTAACTAAGTTAGCAGCTTTGTTGGTTGCAATGCAATTTCCCATTGCCAACCAACTAAGTTGCTAACTTAGTTAGCAACTATGGTTTTGGGAAACGCACCCCTGATCAAATTAAAGAGTTCAAGCAGGTAAGTTTTACAGTGTTTCCCATACATTGGGAAATTTCAAAACTGACCGCAACAAACAGATTTTCCAAAAGGCGTTGACTTCGTTGAATAAACATGAGCACTGCACGTGTCAAAGTCTAAACCCCGTGTGGTGGTTTTTATATCACTGTATTTCTGAAGAAAACCGACTGTTTTCAGAAAATTATGGATGTCATTTTTATTTAATCTTGCCTGTAATGCCTGAGCAGAGTTTGTGAGCGCAGGCTCAGCGCTTATTTGATTACAGCCGTTACCAGGGAAACCTCTCTCTCTTGCACTCTACAAGCACCTCCTGCTGGCAGAGAATTAATTTGCATATGCCGCTGTGGGAAACACAGCTTCTGTTATGAATACTATGAAATATTTTAATTTGAATCTCGGATTGAAATGAACGCTGTTATTAGAGTAGTTAATTGTTAGGATAAACACGGCTAACGCTAATATAATGAGCATTAGAATTAAGTTTCTTTATTAACTATTTAATGCTCCTATAACTTTTATTAGGGTAAAAAAAAAAAAAAAAAAAACTGGATGACATTTTTACTATTTTTTACACACCAGAGGCTTTTTAATGAATTGTGAATCTAAAATATACGTGTTAGAGAATGTACAAATGGTTAACTTTTTTTTTTTTTTTTTTTTTTTTTTTTTTTTTTTAGCTAACTTAGTTGTTATTCTTGGCTTTAAAATTCAAAATTTCAAAATTAAATATGTACACAGTTTGGATTAAATGAAAGTATAGTCTTTTTTTTTTTTTTTTTTTGGCATGTTTTTGTGTTTTGCATTGGTACTGAAATTGGTACTGAGAACCATGTATTTTCACAGGTATTGGTACCGAATACAGAAATTTTGGTACCGTGACAACACTAAACATTACAGTCTACATTTCAGTGCCCCTCTATATTAAACTGGTTAAATGTACATTAATTTAATCGTACCCTGCAACTGCATGAACAGTGTTGATCCGGGATGTTGTCATCTGTGATCATGACCATCGTAATATGAGACTTTTCCCACTTGCATTGTGATCTGTAAACCCTCTCTTCGAGTTACCCACTGTATTTATTTTAAAATATTTTATATGTCTCTCCATGGAATATTTAATTCCCACTTGAATGGTGGCCCTTCTGTGTCCAAATTGTGCAAAAACATCTTGGGCCAAGGTTTTCACACTGACGGCTGTCATTGTAAGACAGTGAGCAACTCCGTTTGTTTGTCCGAGGAAGCAACAGTAACTAAGGGGGGCGGGACTTACCGATCAGTTGCACACCTTAGAATGTTTATTAGCCAATCAGATTCAAGCATTCAATGGCCCCGTGATATTTCTAGGATCATGTGACACTGAAGACTGGAGTAATGATGCTGAGAATTCAGCTTTGCAACATTTAAAAAAATACCAACCTTAAACTTGTGATTGGTAGTATATACTGGATTTTCATTTACAGTATTTTATTTTTCAACCAACATAATTAAAAATATACAATTTGAAGCTTTATTTCAAACAGTATCTTTCATGTATTTGATGCCACTAACCTGTAAAGTTTGGTTAATCCAATAATTATTTTCATTGTTATTGTTGTTAAAATCACTCTTTGTATTAACCTGATAATTTGAAGACACAACTTTATTTGTCTTTAATATCAGTCCACCAAGAAACAATGTGTCCATACTCCCAGAAGTTGTGTAAAGTCAGCCACTCAGGTCAGTGCTTGTTAGGTAGAGAAGGTGGTAGGCAGTTTTGTGTGAACAGACTGTGGGTGGTCTGTGGACGTGTCGCCTCTGGAGAGAAAATCTCTAAAATCCTAAGAAAAATATGAGGAAAGAGAGTTATGTACAGAACATGTATGTTTCCCATTGTTGCTATTTAAGCATGAAGGAATTTTTTTTTTTTTTTTTTTTCTCCTGCACACTGAAGCTCATAACACATGTATGTATGTAACTTTTTTTATTTTTTTTTATTTTTTTTTTACCATTGACGCAATTGGTGTTTGTTTGTTTTGTTTTTTTCTTTGAGGTTATTAACTACTGTCATGGCAGAGCAACAGTTTGAACACAATCTTGTTGAGCAAGTTACAGTAATTAAAGCTGATGTGTTTATAGCTTGATGTCTGATTAGTATCCTATTTAATAAAACAAGCATTTGAAGATAACTAGCACCTCTTTAAATGCTGAAATTCTTTATGCAAGTGTGGTGGAAAAGGTTGCATATAACTGCTCTGTCAAAGAATCTAGAAAGATCACTCTTGCTTATACAACAGAGGAGGATCTACAGATTTCAAGGGATGAATTCAAAGGCTTCAAATCCCTCTGAAATGCTGGTTGAGGTTGTCAGAACAAAAAAAATACCCAAGGCTACGTGCAACAAAAGAGAAAAACCACAAGCCATTACTGGTAGTGTGCATTAAAAACAAGTTTTACACCTTTAAAAGAAGCCATCTCTGACAACCTGAATAAATCTGCCTAAGAATATCAAGGTTGACTGCTTGTGAGATTCATTATTCATCAAAATAGAATTTAGAATTTATAGAATATTGCCATTAAAGGGATAGTTCACCCAAAAATGAAAATCATGTCATTAATTACTCACCCTCGTGTCAATCCAAACCCGTAAGACCTCCGTTCATCTTCAGAACACTAATTTAGATATGTTTGATGAATTTTGAGAGCTCTGTGACCCTCCATAGACAGCAAGGATACTACCACGGTCAAGGTCCAGAACCGTAGCAAGGACATCGGTAAAATAATCCATGTGATCAGTGGTTCAGCTGTAATTTTACAAAGAATACTTTTTGTGCTCAGAGAAAACAAAAATAAAAACGATAACTATTCAAAAAATTTGTCTCCTCAACGCAGATACATTGTTAACGTTTTGATCTGAATGAAAACAACGTATCCACGTGGTGCAGCTGACACAGAACAGCATGCGTTGTTTACGTTCAGTGGATACTCTCCAAAATAGCGCCAGGGTGACGCAGAGGAGACAAATTGCTCTGATCTTTTGGTCTTGGGAGAATTGAATGAGAGAGTTGCGTTGATTTTGAATTCCCTGACTTTTTATTGCAGTTTTTAGTGTCAGAGTTTGAGACATTCTGACACATTTGAAAGTGTTTAAGGCATCATTTAAGACTTAAATGTTCCATTAGTGTTTTCTAGTAGATATGTCCAATACTATTTTTTGATAGAGGGAAACAAGATACATTTCTAATTTCAGCATAACTTATTCTTCAGACATTCCCATTTTAAATACAATAGGTACCAGCTGTATACAAAGTGAACAACATTCGGTTTTTATCCACTGAAAATGGGTATTATTCAGCAATCTGAATATAGAGCCTCATTGAGACCCCCATATCTTTGGAATTGAATGATGTAGGGCCTTGAAAATGAAAATTCCAAAATAAAAGTTTATTAAGAACTGCAGTCTAAAAATCATATAGTGATATCTTTAATACTTCTTGAGTTATTGGCATGCAAACATGGGAAAAAGACTATATAGGGCCTTAAAAATGAAGGTGCCAAAAAGAAAGTTTATTTAGCTCCAATATCTAAAAGGGCATTAAGATATCTTCAATACTTCTCGAGTTATAGGCATGCAAACTTAGGAGAAAAAAAAAAAAAAAACCTTGAAAAGTGTTGCTTCCCATTTTGAATGGTCATTTGAAAATAATGCAACAAAGACTACTAAAGTCAACACGTTTACTAACAGACCTACCAGTCTCTGTGTAAAAGTAGTATTATGATGCTGCCATCTTTCTGAAGTCATTTTTACCCCCCTGTAATTCGGCTCTGAATATAATGAATATTATACTAAATGTTCATCCATGATATTTAATATTTTGGCTTTTTTATCACTATACATGTTTATCTTTCCTCAGTGTGTGTGTGTGTGTGTGTGTGTGTGTGTGTGTGTGTGTGTGTGTGTGTGTGTGTGTGTCAATATAATTATATAATTTTTCATTATTATTATTATTATTATTGTTATTATTATTATTATTATTATTATTATTATTATTATTTAAACATTTTTATTTTTTTTATTATTATTATTTCAATATTTGTAAATTTTATTTTGTAGCTTTAGTATTATTCTATTAAAATATATTTTAATAGAATAAAATATATTTTTTATTTTAAGTACGTTTTATTATTTTCGTTGTTTGTTTTGGTCATTTTTACTCTTTTTTTTATTATTATTAATGCCTTTAATTTTTATTTCAGTTTTAGTTTAAATAATTTTATTACTTCAACTTGTTTTTATTTTACTCAGTTTTCTAGGCAATATTTATCATTTAAGTTTTTATCTAATATTATACTTATTTATTTCAGGTTTATTTCAGTTATAACATCATTTAATCTTGTTGCTTTCTTGGTGAAACAATTGAGAAATCCAACAGAAATTAAATAATTTTCTAATGATACACCAGCTGATAATATCCATATTTCAGTGGCATTTCTTTGTCAAGTTCTGTATGTATCTTCTTGCTTGTGTTGGCTAATGCTAAATATGGATATTTCAGAATTGTTCTCCATGTCAATACTAACAATGTCTGGTTGAGGCCATTGGTGATTACTGAAAAATATTTTCAATTGCTGTGTGTACTCCAGTAATATGATTTGGTCCCATGTCCATCCTCAATAAATCCAATCTATGGCAGTTTTTAAGATCTATAGCTCAATCAGCGGCTGTCTGAGTGCTATATATATATAATAATGACCAGGCTATTTAGACAATTGGCAAACGTTCTGTGAGTCTTGTTGAGATCAAATGCTTACAGAAACTTGCTCACAGTTTTAGACATCCAAACATCCCACAAAGAAGCACTTTATGAGAAGTGATTACTTGGATTTATTTATTTATTTTATTTATTTATTTATTTTATATATATATATATATTTAAATGACTTCTGACTGTTTCATCAAATGTTGCTCACATTCACTTAAGTTTATAATCACTTAAAATTGCAGGCAAGTTGTTTCACCATTCGGGTTCAGCTGAAATGCAGGCAGGTTTCGAGAAGGTCCAAATATGTGCATTTTAATGTTCAATTAAACAATGACCGAATGATGCCATTAATCACAGACCCCAAAAATGAATCCACCCTCCTGACTGGTGTCAATAGTCTAGTACCTCACCTCATAGAGGCGCTATATTAGTTATTTATGACCCGAGACTGTGTCCCACCTTGAGTACTATGAATGTTAAAACATTGAATTATTATATATTATATATCAATAATATTATACAGAACTGTTATAAAATTCTAATTAAAAATAAAATTATATCTTATTAATTTAACATTTCTAATTACTGTATAGTTCTTCAGTTTCATTTATTTCATAGTTTTGATGATGATGCTTTTATTATTTGTGTTGTTGTTGTTGCACCTGTTAGTGTATATATTTCTTTTCTCAGTATATTTTCTCCCTGTTTTGCATTATAGTTATCATCACTTCCATCCATTCTTCCATTCGTCCATCCATCCATCCATCCATTCATCCAAACATAAATTGTGCCCAAGTATGGATTAACATATATCATCCAAAATGCAGAAAGGAATATTATCAAGGAATAGCCCTCCTCTTTCGGGTACATGAAAGAACCAGCCTCCTCAAAAGCAACACTATTCCCTTGTTCTACTCTACACCAATCCTGTCCCAGCTCCAATTCTGCAGGTTTACTGTGAACTAGATGCTGATGTGCCTCTGATTTTATTCCTTTCGAACATATTTACATACTGGTTATTTCTCATATTTCTAAATATTATTACAATTTGAATGTATTTTAAAATGCAATTTATTTCTGTGATGTAAAGCTGATTTTTCAGTATCATTACTCCAGTCTTCAGTGTCACATAATCCTTCAGAAATCATTCTAATATGAGAATTTGCTGCTCAAGCAATTTTTTTTATGATTATTATCAATGTTGAAAATAGTCATGCTGCTTAATATTACTGTGGAAACTATTATTATTATTTTTTTTTTTTTCAGGATTCTTTGATGAATAGAAAGGTTTTTGGTAAGTGTAAGTGTCTTTCTAAGTGTCATTGTAAGTGTCTTTACTATTATCTTTGTTCAGTTAAAAGCACTATCATTTAATTTAAAATAATAATAATAATAATAATAATAATAATAATAATAATAATAATAATAATAATAATAATAATAATCTTGCTTTACCTCTTCTGCCCATCTCATTTCTTCTGTTTGCTATTTTTCAGTTGTCAAAATCAGGCAATATCCAGAGATGATGCATAATATAGTCAGAGTATCTATATATAAAGAATTGATTATCTATATGCATCATTTCTGTTATTGACCTTATGTCATGTACATGATCGTGACAGCTGAAAGCATGTTAGAGCATGTGTGGTAACACGTCTCTGACCTCAGTAATTTACAATCCCCATTCAGACTAGTTTTATGACATTAGGTCAGGAAAGAGGCCAATGTATTGCCAGTAAAAACAAGATGTCATTCTATTTTGACAAGGAATCAGTTTTCTTGCTGCTAAAACTGAACATTCTGGAGGAGAAAAGTGCTTGTATATAAACTGCAGCAGTGCATAATACATCATATCATGAACAAGATGAATGATATTCGAAATTTTCCATGTATCACTTTTTTATTATATCCCTGTATGTGGGCAAAGACAAATCATAGCAAACAGGGAAATTGCTCATAGTCTTGCTCCTGCACTCCACTACAGTTTCTCAAAGGGAACGAATGAGTGCTGATTTCCCTCACTCCCATTGGTAGTTGCCGCATTGCGTCGCTGCATGTTTGCATAAAATGGAACTTTTCTTAATATTATCATATTGCTGGCAGTGTGCTCTTTATTCAGTTTCTCAATGCATGTACATTTAATGGTGTACAGATTACAGTGATAATACATTATTCAATGTGTGTTCATGTACGTTTACATTTTGACATCAAAACCACTTAATGTATCGTATAGGTTGTCCAAAATATCATATTTATTTATAACTGCCATAGTGTTTAATGGGGTGAATTAACATATGAACATAAGTAAAACACATGTCCAGGTCATATTTTACCCCTTAAAGCAACAAAATAGTTTGATTAAAGGAAATTGTGTTTTAGGACCATTAAAGAGATGAGTTCACCCGAAAATGAAAATTCATGTTGTTCCAAACCTGTATGATTTTCTTTATTCGGTTGAACACAAAAGAAGATATTTTGAAGAATGTTGATAACCGAACATTTGCTGGTAGCCATTGGCTTTTATAGTTTAACTTTAACATTGTTTTTGCTATTTAAGTTTAAATCAGATTCATTATTTGAATATTATCCTTAAAGGAATAGTTTAAGAATAATATAATATTATTCTTAAATAATATTTAAGAATAATATAATTATTATTATTATTAGGATTGCTGAAATTTCATCTCACCCTAAGGCCATCCAAGATGTACTGTAGAGTTTGTCGGTTCATGGGAGCAATTTTAGAAAAAAATTAGCATTCCAACGTCTGCAATCCTCTGCAGTGAATGGGTGCCATCAGAAAGAGTCCATCTGATAAAAACATCACAATAATCCACAAGTAATCCACATCACTCCAGTCCATCAATTGATGTCTTTTAAAGCAAAAAAGCTGCATGTTTGTAAGAAAAGCCATCAAGAATTTTGTTTTTACCAGCTGTTTGGACTCTCATTCTGATGGGACCCATTCACTGCAGAGCATCCATTACTGAGCAAGCGATGGAATGGTACATTTCTCAAAATCTGTTCTGATGAAGAAACAAACTTATCTACAAGGATAGCCTGGCGATGAATAAATTTTCTGCAAGTTCTTATTTTTTGATTTTATTTTTATTTTTGAAATATTTTAGTTTTGCACCTCACAATGCCGATGGTCACTGCTGCTCATGTGTCCTCAGATTGCTAACTCTTATTAAAAATGAATAGCTTTCGGCATTACTATTTTTAATCATTTATCTGCTCAAATACTTTTTTTTTTTTTTGTCCGTTATATCCTTCCATTTTTCTCTCTTGTTCTCTGTGTAATTCTTCCACTCTCTTTGCACTATCTAGGGATGTAGGATTGCTGGATGAAGCTCCCAGGTGTATGGCAGCAGAAGGAAGTCGAGGCAAAGAACAGGTTTTAGATTTGCAGTTGTTGTGCCTCACCACTGGTGATTAATGATCTGAGATGTGCTTTCTTCTGAGATAACACACAAAGATTTATTTTAATAGGGTGTGCTGGGGTGGAGGTGGGGATTTGGGGGCAATATGACGAGAGAATTAATGAACAACCTCACAAGAACACGTTTGCGAATGCTCTCGCTATATTCCGGCAGAAAGACACTTGATGTCATTATATTCACGCTTGACTTCTCAAATGTGTAAGTGCATTGTGAGGTAAAGCGTATTGTAGAAAAGGCCAAATGGCAGACTGATTGTGCTCTTAAAATGATTAATGCTATGGCTAGCCATTATATAAGAACTGTGTACATGGCATTAATGAGCTCTATGGGAGGACTTTATTGATCGTAAGTCTTGGTTAAGCACTCGTGGTTCGTTCAACTTAAATGAAACCTAACTGGAAGTGCTTGTTTACGTGTGCATGTTTGTGAGTCAGTGTGAACATGTAGAGTCGATTGAAATATATTCTTACTCATGAAATGCAAAATAATGTAATTTAATATATATTTTTGAACAGTGGGTTATACATGTTGGTGAATGTTGCATACAGTAAACTGTATGTGTAGTAAATGAATAACTTTAAGTCAGCCAATGATTTTTTTTTTTTTTTTGACTCTTAAAGCTTTAATTTAACTTAAAATTATAGAATAAAAAAATAATAAACAATAGAATAGAACAAAATTATAGAATTCATAAAAAAATAGTTTAGTATGTATTTTAGTAGTAACGATTGCTCTGAAATGGCTTTAAAATATTTATTTGTTTGTTTGTTTGTTTGTTTGTTTGTTTGTTTGCAAAACACAATTTCACCCAAACAGCCACTGAGTGTTTCCATGCTCATTCATACACAGGTTATACTTAATAACCCGACAACATATAACACCAATAAGTGTTTTAATGGTGTTATTTTATTGTGTAAAGGTCAAATAATGCAAAAAGCTTGAAGAAAAATCCAGTGTTTTTTTTTTTTTGTTGTTTTTTTTTCATTCGTTATTTGATTTCTCAATGCATGCACATTTAACAGTGTTCTGTCAGATTATTTAGTGTGTATATATTTTGTATATATTAAATATATTAACATGCCTTTCATTTACTCATTTTATTGAGTTGCTTGTTGGCTAAGAATAATGTCAAATAATTTAAAGAGAAAGTGAAGTGACGTGTGGCCAAGTATGGTGACCCATACCCTGAATTGGTGCTCTGCATTTAACCCATCCAAGTGCACACACACAGTAGTAAACACACACCCAGAGCAGTGGGCAGCCAATGTTGTGTTACTGAAGGTGGAAGAGAGCGCTGGACATTCACTCCCCCCACAACAATTTCTGGCGGCCCTGAATCTCAAACCCCCGACCTTTGGGTTATGAGTCCGACTCTATCCATTAGGCCATGACTGCCCCAGGCCACAAATAAAGAATATTCCCAAACCTATTATTGATGTATGTTCTGTTTTCTCAGTGAAACTACAAATTAGTACACACGGGAATTTTTGCAAATGGGAGGGTTTGTGCATTAAAGATGCATTTTAATTAAGGACCCAGCCTGGATATGGCACAAGAGATGTGTTTTGCCTTGACGCCATTCCATCACATAAAATATAGAAGAGGGAACTTGTGCTCAGAGAGCAATTGGAAATGAACGGTGTCTGGGTTATGTGTGGATATGTATGTCAGACAGCATCACTCAGAGCCGTCTTTCTGGCAGGTTGAGAAATCTTCTTTTTTTTTGCCATCATCTGAACACTCATGAAGCAAATGCTGTTTGAAAATTATACTATATGCATCATGCAATCCCAGAATGCACTGCAACAAACTGAAGATGGTGTCAAGGGAATTGGAGATTCTAAATATAATTTATTATCTTAGCAACATAGTAAGAGCGAATGTTTTTTGTGTGGCCCATGTGAGTGACCGTTAACAGAGTTGCTGCCATTAATCAGTCACTGACAAGGTTTTTTTTTTTTTTTTCTTTTTTTTTTTTTTTTTTCTTTTTTTTTTCATTCCAGTCAGGAGGCTGCCTTAAGCGTTGTTCACACTGACAGCGATTTGCAGTGGGAGTTGTTGATTTGAGTTGATATGAGCGACAGAGACTGTCACCGATGCGACAGAGTTGAGCTGAGTTGAACTTTATGCAAATATACAGCGATGTGGCAACAATCGATGAGAGCGCAGACAGTGAACCTCGTTTGATCCGTCACCTGATAGGGCACAACTGGTTAACAAGGAGGTAAAAGGCCCTTTTTCATTTTATCTTGTCCCAAAAAGAATAAACAGCATCAGATTTAGCATATTTAAGTAAGAGAATCCCTGAAATTATCAGATATATTTGAGATGAAAGACAAAAAAAGGTATAGGATTTATTTAGAAACTATTTTCACTCAGAAGTTGCTAAGTTTCACAAATAATTACAAAGAAACTACAAGTAATACATTGCAATAAACACTGCATTTTAAAAAAAAAAAAAATGACCCTCAAATGATGATTTAGAGCCATAAATGTGTTAAATAATATAAGATTAAAACAACAACATTGCAAATAGTAGTTTTAGAAAGAAATAATTAGTTTGATTTATTTTGATAGAATTTATTACACATTAACATTAGACTACAGCAGCCTTACACAAATAGTGGAACATAATTTGAGAAATGTCTTGCTCATACAATGCATATTTTCTGTTCATACAATGGAAATCAACAGGTTACCGACATTCTTCTAAGTATCTTCTTTTATGTTCCCTAAAAGAAAGAACATACAGGTCATACATGATTGAAGACAGAGGTTTTATTTTATTTTATTTATTTATTTATTTTTTTGGATTGAACTGTCCCTTTATTTATTTTTTAATGGAAAACATGAAAATATATTTTTATTTATGTATTTATTTATTTATTTTGTAAATAAGAAACTAAAACTGGTAGTAAGGGGTTGTGTCTTAATGAGTAAATCACTGAGTCATTCATTCATTTGATTTGTTCAAATGGCTGATTCAATCAGGAATTAATAAATGGTTCTCTTTCTTAATGGTTCACTGAATCATTGGTTCACAAGATCCATTCTAAATGCAGATTCATTCGGTCATGAATTGCTGCTGTTTGTTGCTTGGAGATTCACAACAGTTTTCCTGGCTTTAATGGTGTAATATATGCATTGGCAAAACTGAACAGAAACAGACAATATTGTGTCTAAATTATATCACAATATTAATTTCTTATTTATTGAACGGTTGTATAAAATCAATATCACATTTGCACTTGTGCTATTTTGGGTCAGATATGATATTGCACTCGTTGTTGGTGTGATATGGCTTAATTATGTCATATGATATAAATTTGGATACAAACTATATAAATATCATACAAACTTCCTTTGGAAGATATGTGCCTGTAGGATAAACATACTCTGCAAAGTGAGATTGCTGAATATGGATTTTTAGTCTTTTAAGAGTGGGTCAGGGTTGCATTCCAAATGTTACAGTATTTCCAAATACTGATTTCATCCACACATACTGCATACTGGCACAGAGTAGACTGATGAAACTAACTCACCCAACACAGACATTATCTTAAAGATGTGAGATTGGACTAAGGCCATAAAGCTTCTGTTTGATGACCAGTGATGTGGACAGGAGAGTGAAATGGACATATATCAGCATCCCGTCAAACAGTTCTAGCAGATTTCAGCACATGCACCATATGTAAGAGCTGGAATTACTCATCAGTGCTGTCTTTGAGTCATCCAGGTTCAGCGGAGGCCTCTGCAAGACTCTAATTGCAATATAGAGGTAATGACAAAATTACTTTAATGAGCATCTGATTATCTTTCAATTTAAGACATTCATTTGAATAATTGAGGTACAAACTTCATTGTTTGAGTCACATGCAGGGAATTCCTTTGTCATTTGAAGACACCCTGGGTAATTTGTTCAAGGTGGCACTGTGAGGGGAAAAAAAAAATCATATTGGTAATTAGTATCTTGTTATGAAATGAATAGCTGTGCATCCTCAAAACTAGATACTGTACATTTGATATTGATGTTTTATCATATATTTAATATTAAAACTTAATATTGCAAAATATATAAAGGCATGTATTTTGTGGGACTTGTTCCACTGACAGTTTGTTTTAACTAGTTTTGAAACCTTAAATTTAGTGCCATTAAAACTATACAGTTGTAAAATTTCGCATTTTAGTTTATTTAATTTACATAGTTTTAAGTATTTTCTGAGATATATATATATATATATATATATATATATATATATATATATATATATATATATATATATATATATATATATATATATATATATATATATATTGTTACCAAGAAAGAAAAAAACTTGAATCCTGTCACAAACATATCGAGATTATGTTTCACATCAATGAATCAACCAATCAATCAATCAATCAACATTTCAAATATCAATTAAATTATTTTTTAAATAAATTAAATAAAATTATTTATATAATTATTGTCATTATTATTATTATTTGTTGTTGTTGTTGTATTTTATATATTATTAAGGACAACTAATGAATGCATAAAAAATCATTCTCAATTCTCTATTATAATGTAATATAAACTCAACTCAGAAAAGTTATAAATATACAATTATTATTTGTTCTTATTTATATAATAACTATTATGTATATAATAATAATCATAATTTACAATAATACACTATATTATTATTATTATTATTATTATTATTATTATTATTATTATTATTATTATTATTATTATTTGTTTTTAATAAGAAAATAATAAGAAACAGCTTGTACTTATAGTTATAATTATAGATTTTTTTTTAAATACTGTATTACAGTAATGAGAATTATAAGGAATTATAATTTTGAATAAAATTGTAAATTATTATTATTATTATTATTATTATTATTATTATTATTATTGTTGTTGTTGTTGTTGTTGTTGTTGTTGTTTATTGATTTGATTTTCCCAGATAATTCCCAGAATGAGAATAGGATTGTTTGCAGTGTGCATTGCTTTCATATTGTTTTAGTCACAGAAACCATTCTCCAGGAGTAATCAGAAGATCACAGTATCACTACAAACATTCTCTCATCAGGATCAGCTTTCCCAAAAAAATCCCTATACCCTTATAAAATATGACTTGCTAAAAGATTTAGCGAGAGTTTGTTCACATGGAAGAATATTGCCTTCAGACTCGGGTCTACCCGTGGGGCCAACTAGCAGGCAGGGAACAGTGTGTGTAGTGGACCAAAACAACTAAATGACTTGTTGTTCTGCCAGTGCACATCAAAAAGTGTGTGCATTAACTCCAAATTGGACAGTTCAGACAGGTTATACACTTCTATTTCTCCTTTGTCTCTATTCGATTTTTCAGTGGCAAAAGTAATGTGTTACGCCGAAACGCAGAAACAGCTGTTCTATCAAAGATATGGATGGCCAAAGCGCGGTCCCATAATGGCAATGTATTTTATGGCTGCAATGAGAGAGCAGAGTGCAAAACAAATGTGGACAGAGAGATCACAATGTTGTCTAAATTGGCTTGGTGGCCACTGTTTATATGAAACTTCCAGCCAGCGCTAAAGACAGCGATGCTAAGACGTTTATAACCCGCTCTTAACAAGAACTGCTGGCACATAATGGATCACAGATGACGTGAAAATGCTAATGAACCAATTAGGCTGCATATTTATTTGGTAATTATGCACTCTGCAGACGAGATCCACTTGCATTAATTAATTAAGCACCCTTCGTTCAAGAATATATCGATATTTTTGGTCATTCGCATAGTGTGAAAAAACCTTTATATTTAACAGGCTAACGTTTGTACCATATAAGGTGACACAACAAATCCATAATGCCTATATTCATAAATACTATATTCATAAATACAAAATCCATTTGCATTCACCTGGTTGTCTTTACTCATGATGTAACTGGTGATCATGAGAATGCTGTGTAAATGGCTATCGAACAGCAAATTTGCATATCGACTCTGTGCAATGCAAACTAAAAATAAGAACAGAAGAACATAAGAACAGAAACTATTATGAGGAGAAATACTATTTAAAAAAAATAAAAAAATCTGATAAAGATCCCAGCACACTGAGCACCTATCAGTGGTCTGTTATAAAGATTAAAGTGTGTTGTAGTGGAGTGGAATTATGGGTAGGTGCATGTGGGTCAGTCAGGTTTATTGGTTCACCATGATTCATTCTTTAGGGCAGCAGCTGTTGTTGATGATACTGCCAGGCCGTAGGGAAAGAACAATTTGTGGCCTCGGTACAGAAAGGACACCAGTCGTCTGATCAATGGATGATTGGCTAGACTCTTCAATTCTCATAGCAGATGTCAAGATGTTTCTGTGCTTTCGGTCTGGCCTGCACAATATCAAAGTGCCACATTGTGAGATTCAACACTTTATATTTGGCTTCATCACTTGTTTTAATTAGTTTAATGGTTTTGTAGATAAAACTGCATATGGAGCTGCAACTACTTTTTTTTTCTTTTCTTTTTTTTTTTTTTTCTTTTCGGTGACGGTAATGGGCTGCATATATTTGAATCTCCACTCACTAGTTTGGTTTAGTTATGTTAACTAATTCATTTTTTGCTACTCAGATTTTTTGTCTAATGTACACTGACATTGGCTTTAGATAATTGAGATGACAAACATTATTGCATGGTTTTTGACTGTTAGGGTTATTTATTTATTTATTTACTCACATACTTACTTAATAACAATACAATGGTGTTCCATGATTTTTCTACTTGTTTGAAATAACCAGATATTTTTTTTTCTATTTTATATACTGTAGATGAATCATTTTAAATAATTTTATAGAGATTTTATAGAGACATATCTATGCACCTTATATTATTTGCCTGCTGGATTTTTTGAAGGAGTGTTTGGCACTACAACCTTTTCTATTTGTGGTTTGTATTAAAACTATAAAACTCTTTCCTGTGGAAATTGCCTGGTCTGAGTAACAGGTCACTTCAATCTGAGGTTCATTGCAGCTCTCAAAATTTCCTCCATTCATTGGGAATTGTTTCCGTCAATTCTATCATTCTCCACAGGGTCAAACATCCTTGTGCTGCTGAATCATTCCAGGCAGGTACGGCAATGGCTCTGAAAAGTGCTTTTTGCTGTATATTTGAGAGGTAAACAGTCTGATGCTCTTGAAAGCCAAACAAGCGTCCGTCCAAGAACAACTGATCTTAGCAAAAACATAAAGAAACTACTTAGAGTTAGCCAGTTTTGTGCAATTTTTTCTTCCTCCAGTGAAGTAAAGAGAGAGAAACATTTGTCCCGTTTTGCTATCTGTACTTGTGCAAGATTTATCTTGTGAGCTCTGTAATATCCAATACAGTCCTATTCTGCTTTTCTTTTCAGTACAAAGGATGTTAAAATCACCGACAAGTGTATGAGAGAAAGAGACAGAAAAAGTAAAAAGAGGGAATTTAGAGAGAGAACAAACTCTTTATGTAGGTGTATGATGTTTCCTTCTCTTGGGTCAGCATGTTCTAGCTCATTTCAGAAACTGATGTATTGCTTGAATACAAGCCATTTTTCATAAGAACCTCTTGGCATTATTTCTCAGGGTGACATCTGTAAAAGAACATTTGCATGGGCCATCCATGAATGCATCTAGACAGCAAGTGTGTGATATGATTTTGTTCATAGGCTACGTCACTCACACGTTGCAGCTAAACATGCAGGCATCGCTCTTCTTCTAAGTGAATGACATCATTTTACATTCATGCAGGAGTTCAGCTGTTTACAGGAGTCACAAACACATTCTACAGGATTCACTTCTGGAAATAATGATGTTGTCACTCCCAAAACCATGCGATGTAAAGTTAATTTCAGTTCTCTGTTCATAGTTGTTTTTTTTTTTTATATGTAGTAGACCTACTTAATAGCATTTTATGAAATATAATTAAACATTTACATAAACATCATTTGACAAAATCACAGCATTTATATATTTAAGCTTTTTAAATATTTAATATATTGAAAAAATTTAAAATATTTAATGCTATGAATTTTTATATTCAAATGTTCAAAATATTGTCTTATGTTTTTAAAAGAAGTGTGTTTTCTGTTTGAATATATTTTACATTTATTACTGCTATACAAAGCTGATTTTTTTTTCTTCTGATTAGTGTCTAATTAACAGTTGTGATGCTTGTTATTTTTGTGGAAACATACTTTTTAAAACGATTTTCCATAATTATAGGCATACTTATATAGGCATACTTATATGTATGTACTTATATATATATATGTATGTATGTATAATTTTTTTTTTAAGTTTAAGTTTGTGTCTCACATTTCAAAAGCCTCAAAAAAAAAAAAAAAAACTTTTTTTTTCTTGTTCTGGTGAAAATGAAAATATGTGTGTTGTTTTTGATTTTGCTTTTTATTTTTTGTGGTGTGTGTAAAATATAATACAATATAATTAATATAATACAATATAATATAATTTTCATTTTCCAAGTTTGCAATTGAAGATCTGGAATAAGGGTAAAAACATCCAAATCTGTACATGAAAGTCATCAAAGAGTTTCCAACATTCCTATTTTAATGGGACTTTCTTGTAACAAAAAGGAAAATAAAACAGAAAGCTCAAATCTGTTCACTTTAATAAAAGTCAGCCCTTGGAAAACAAAAGAGCCTATGGTTGAAATTCTCCATACAGCTCCCCCAACTCATTCTTTTGCGTCACTGGATTGACTCCAAAGGTTTCTCATTGACAGCAGTGAGGCTATTGGCTGCATCCACATAAAAAAGCCAAGGGGTTCCTTTGGCTTCTGCAGCGAGATGCTTCAGTATATGACGCCTTGGGAGTGAAAACTCTGATCTGATCTCATCCATGCAGTCTGCTCACTTAGTGCTTCCCTTCGTGTTGTTTCCAGCATCCTCTTGCCCGCACCGCATGACTCAAATAACCAATCATTTTTAGCGATCCGGCTCGGACACCTCCAATCTGCCGTGTTCACATTCTTACAAGCGTCACACATGCAAAATCAATTGTTCACGATTAACGGCCACTTGAGTGGATAATGAATTAAATCAAATTGGATTCTGCATATCTTGTTGATTTTAGAAGAGCGTTCAGTCTCAGCTTGAGACGATTAAGAATGCCACTTAGCAACAAAAGAAACCTGCAAATCCTGGGCAAAGTTATCATGGAAAAAGCTTCTTAATAAGTTCTGTGCTGAAGATGAATATCGTCTTGAAGATTGTGGTGAATTAAAAGAGCTGACGGCTTGCACACTGTAGTGCCATATGGCAAAGCATCGCTTGAGTGAACTCACCCCGTCTAGTCTCGAGAGAACAGTCGAGTGCAGTCTGTCTAGCCGTGGGCCTCTGAATATGGGAGAGGGAATATGTGGGTGATCCAGCAAATTGATTCATTAGCAAAGAAAATGAACCAATAAAACAAACAGTGCATATGTGTACATTTCCTGGGCTGTACAACCGAAATCTTATGTCACCATATGAGGCAATTTTAGGGCATTTAATCGGTTAAAATATCTAGTTGTGAATAATCTTCTTGTGTAGTACGAATATTTGCTTACTTTTGTATAGAAAGGTTAATAATAAGTTAATAAAGTTAAAATAATAATAATAATAATAATAATAATAATAATAATACTAAGAGTGTAATTACTGGAATTGGCAATCTGATGTATGTAGCATAATTTTATTTTATTTTTTATTTTGATATTATTGATTGAATGATTGATTTATTGATCCAAACGACACAAATATAAGTATATATACATGTAATTAGTTAGTTAGTTATTGAGGAACACTGGAATCCAAACAACACTGAACTCTATTGACTTTAATTGTATGGAAATAGTGAGAGAAAAATGCCACCATACTACTTTCATGGCTTTTGTATATTTTCAAATTGTGCATTTTTTTCCCCATATTGCTTTGAGGATTAAAAAAATACGTTTACCTCTCAATAAATACATACTCGCTAAAATGTTTCTTTTTTTCAGAGTAGCACTCTTTGTAATCATGTGTAAGCGAGTTTATGGGCTGCCGGACCAAATCGGTAAGAATGTGACTGAGAAGGATTAGTGATGCATTTTTGGCTCTGAAAAGCCAGGCTTAGGAAGGATTTTCTAGGTCTTCATGGACAAGCAACAGAGTGGAAGGTCCACCCAGTCCTGAACAAGATAAACAGAATAAACAACCACAGCACTTTTAGCTGTACTGAATTTCAAGTTTTGTAATGTCCTGGTCCTGCTGTGCAATATTTGTTGGTGCACATAACATTATTTAGAAAAAGTTTTACAATTAACAGAAATTGTTTTCTATCTGAATATATTTTAAAGTATACTTTATTCCTGTGACGCAAAGCTGCATTTTTAGCATCATTACTCCAGTCTTCAGTGTCAAATGATCCTTCAGAAATCAGAAAACACATTTTGAAACCTAGAAAAAGGGGGAATATAATTGTGATGTAAATGCATGTCATACATTCTCTGTCCCACACTGAGTCTATGGTAGCATCTGTGCACAATAAGGAAGTAGTACGACATGTAATGGAGAGCCACTTGTTGTTATAGTCCAGTGATTATAACCAAGACTGATATAATAACATATCTGTCTATATTGTTATGGAGAGAGAATTGCTTTGGAATTGAAGGTAGAGGACTTTGTTTACGAATGAAGAAAAATAACACCCTGAGCAACATCAAAATAAGTGTTTTGTTCTTCATAATCTGCGTCTGGACCACCACCGATCTTTTCATTGATTGTCAGCAGTGCAGAGGGGGATTCGGAGGCAGGCTATCATTTTTGTTCTTGCTAATTAGTTGTTCTTGGCTTCTTTGTTGTCAAAAGAAAGTTGTCTGGCATCATTCAGTTGAATCAATGTCATAGTTTAATCTCTGGGTACCTCTGGAAAGTTTGGAAAACAAAAACATAATGTTTTTATGGGCAACTTTGTTTTACATTTTTACAACCTAAACCTTTTTTAATATTATTATTATTATTTATTTTTTTACATTTTAACATGATTTGGACTATTTAACATCACTGATGCAAATAATCAAATTCAGTTATCTTGATTTTTACACATTTTAGTGTATTTGTTATACACTTGTTACCAAAGAACCTGTAAGGTAAAATGATCAAGCAAACACTTCTGTTTAGCAGTGTTATTTTACTATTTTTAAATATATTTATTTGTACATATTTGTCATTTTATTATTTATATATATATATATATATATATATATATATATATAGATTATATATATATATATATATATTGTTATATGCATATTGCTTTATTTTCATTTCAGTTTTAATCATTTTAGTTATTTTTTACATATTTCAGTTAGTTGCCAAGGCGTAATTTTATTATTATTATTATTATTTTATTTTATTTTTTTTTTTTGGGGGGGGGGGCATTTTTCAAAATGTCGTCTTTTCTGTTCCACAGAGGAAAGAAAGTCACAGAGGTTTGCAACAACATGAAGGTGAGTAAACAATGACCAAATTTTCATCTTTAGGTGAACTATCCCTTTAACATTTAGTTTGAACTCTTAAGACTGACGATAAGCATTATCTAAAGGTTAAATGTCTTCTGTCACTAAAAGAAAACCAATGCAATGAGTAGACTAACCATCTAGATTTGGTTGCACTTGTGTGCTGCATCACTTTTATCACTACATGGTGAACTAGATTAACAGGATGAGAGCCTTTACCCGCACAGCCATTAAATATCTACTGGCAATAAATCTTAACTTAGCATATGTGTTTATGTTGCATGGGGGGAGGAGGCATTTAGATGGGCTGGAGGCGACAACAAAAGAAGACTTCCCATTCAAAATTGAGGATGGGCGGGCTAATTCGAGAATGGGGATTGGAAATGTAATGGTCTTGTCTTTCGACTTTGCCCCCAGGCCAATACAGAGCCATCTATCCATCGTTCCTCAAAGGACAAATGATCTACGGATGAGAGCGGCCACTGCGGTTTCATCAGTGCGACACAATCAACAGTATTGTAGTGGTGCAAGATCAAGTGCAACGCTGCAGTTGAGCAAGACTTATGAGTGTTGGGTTCTTTAGAATCAATGGAAGAAACTGTTGTGTTGTGTCACATAAGCATCATCTCGCCTTAAGCCCTCACAGGGGTGCTCTTATTTTTGATACGGACCTTCACTGATTCCTCCCGTGAAGGATTCAGATGTTTCAGCAGTAGATTTATCTGACGCTGCCATACAGGCCTGTGACCAAACTCATCTATATAATTCCATGCCACTCTGTCAGGACAGAGCAAGGACAGAAAGGAATAGTTCACCAGAAAAAAAAAAAAAAAAAAAAAAATTGGGGGAAAACAAAAGGTGAGTTTTTGATGAACCTTCATGCTCACAATAACCAAATCTGTCAAGCTCAAAATAAGTTATATTTTGAGTCTTTATAAACATACAATATCTGTGTTATGATAGTATTATTTATATACTACTAGGGTAACTGTCTCCTTATCAATTTCCTGATCTCAACCCGATTGAGCATGCATTTCACTTGCTGAAGACAAAACTAAAGGCAGAAAGAACCATGAACAAACAATAACTGAAGTTAGCTGCGGTAAAGGCCTGGCAAAGCATTCAATTACATTTGAGCCCCTGAAAAAGGGGGGACTGTGTATAAAAATGGTTGTAATTCCTCAGCATTTTATGTTATTTATTTATTTATTTATTTTCAACCTCTTTAATTAAAGCTTAAAGTCTGCACTTCTTTTCTGGTGGCATAAATAAACAAAATTATGAAAACTGTGTCAGATATATAAATGGACCTAATTGTATACATACACACACACACACACACACACACACACACACACACACACACACATATATATATATATATATATATATATATATATATATATATATATATATATATAAATTAATAAAAACTTTTTCATAGTTTTAGTTTTAGCTAACAATAACCACTAATTTGAGTGAAGCAGGGTTATTATAGTTGAAACTAAAACCGAAACTAAAGGTAAAACAATTAAAAGAATAAATGAAAATGTTAAATAAAATTATATATATCTATGAAAAAATCTATACAATAAAAATATTGTATATTATAATTATAATTTACAAAAAAAAAACAGCAAAATTACAAAACTTTATCTAAATTTAAAATAAAAACTCATTTCAAAATAATAATAATAAAAATAATAATAGTGATAATAATAATAATAATAATAATAATAAAAACTATAATTGTATCTTAATAATACTAGAGTAATGCTTGTGTGAGGGACAGACCACAAAGTCATGCAAACTAGTAGTCAACATTTGAAGTGGATCAAAAAAGTTCATCAAAGTTGTCCTAAGACAAGAACAAATTTTAGTTTTAGGTTTTAGAATAACTTTGATGAAAGTTTTTGATCCACTTCAAATGTTGACTAGTGTAAATAAACATATAAATAAAAATAAAGACATATAAAAATATAGTAAAAATGACAAAAGCACATAAAATTGTGTTGAGTCTAAAAAAATAATAATAAATAAAATGCACTGCTTTTTCTTAATGGAAGAATTAAGATATGCAGGGAAGGTTAGGAAATAATTGGAATTAGATTTTCTTACTAGTTTAGTTTAGTGCATATAACCATCTAGGATTGGCATTTGTATGAACTATTCCTTCAGCAAAGCAATTTACAGAGTGAAGTCAATTCCTTTTAGTACAGTTCCCACTCTGCATACCAAATAAGAGCATCATTGACAGTTCAAATGAATAATTCATCCTTTATTTGCCGCCACAGCAAAATGCTAAATGCATGCCCGTTTTTTATAATCTTTTACTTTTTTGTCAACTCCTACACGCCTCAGTCATCATTCAGAAACAGGAAATAAAAAGGCAGGAAACCGGCATGCCAGATACTCGCCAATGGAACATCTGGGTGTCTGTGAATGCTGTTATACGCTTTCTCTTGTCCCTCGAGCCGGAAAATGAAAGACGACATGCGGAGGGGTTGACAGGTAAAGTGATTGCCCCCTGTTGAGAGGTTGGCAGCATCACTCTCTATACTTCTCTCCTTTGTGCTTCTTTTCCTTGAGCCGCTCACGTCTTGAAAGTGGCCCCTCGTGGGGCCCCGAAAACACGGAGAGAGAGAGAGAGAAACAAACAAACATTACGCATAACCGGTGGGAGGGCTTATTTCTATTGGCTTTAGATGACCGTTCAACAGGTCATGCGGTAACGAAAATGATCTTGGACATCACAGCTGATGTTGTTTGTGATGGTTTTGACAGATGCAGCAATGGCATTTAATATTTCTCCCTTTCTTTTTCTTCTTCTCCAGCTGGCGGGCATTGAAGGCAGAGAAAGGAAAAGCACTTAAAAGTTGGATTCAAACCAGCATGTTTGACACCTTTTATAAATGCACTGACACAGTCAGACCTCTCTTTATGTGACACCTCTATCATTTTGAATGGCAAATCTAAATATGGAGAGTTGCAGAATTCAATGGCTGACAGAGAACATTCTCTTTGGCTTGCTAAAAGCTGTCTCAAAAAGACAGTGAAAAAGCTTTACTGGTACTTCAAATATGGGTAAAAATTACAAATGGCAAATAATGGCCTCCAAAATGTTTTGGATTATCCACTCCGTCTGAATCCAAAATGGGGCCTAAAACTACTATGGCTTGGATAAAGGCACATAAGAAAAGTAAAAGCCTTCCTTAAATAAATATGAGCCACATTATATGGAAATTTACTTTAAAAGGCCTTTTCTAACGTATTAAAGACAGCGATCTTATTTCAGTTTCATTTGACGTTTTAAAATTACCATCTGCCTGAGTGGATCCTATGCCACAAATACCTTTTCAGGGTGTGCTGCACCATGCAGGGATGTGGGAACAAAACTGAAAAATATAAAATGAGGAGGACATAGCACACCCTGAAAAGGTATTATATATATATATATATATATAAATTGTAATGGAGATGTCTGAAAAAATGTTCATTAATAAGAACTGATTAGAATATTGACCATTCCCTGAAAGTGAATCTGTGCTCATAGAACAGGAATGCCATGAAATGTGCCGTATAAATTGACATATAAAACATGACTGTCTTGAAACCCAAGAGAAGATCTAGACTAGTAATTTGGGAGACATGTTAAAGCAAGCATCACTTTTCCTATCGCTTAGTTACTTGAACCACTTGCATTGTGTTCTTTTGGGTCCACATTTTCAGAACTAGTATCGCATTAAATGTATTAAAAACAGATGGAAAGAAGCCTTTGGGGGATTTCCATAGCTTACTGAATCCATATATAAGCTGAAGGTGATTCAAAGAGGTGGAAGACGAGTCACCGCTAATGTCTAATAAAGTATACCAGCTGACAACAGAAGGTTACTCTTTAAACTACAAACAATAAACTAATATAAACTCCTTAAGAACCGAAAAGAAATCCCCCGCCGTAAATGGGGCCACATTGCTCCAATTACGACTGTACATCAAGACAGCTTATGAACTCTAGGTAATGACTCAGGCACTTATCTGCTGTCTCCTAGTCTCCTAATACATTGTTTATTGGCGTACCCACAGCCCTAATTAAACACAACAGCTCCTCTGGTAAGTTAAGGGGGGAAAAATCAGAGAAGCATCAGAGCTTTGAACGGTAATTAACCTAAAAACCGAGGCTTTATAAGAGACTAGCTTAATGAAGGGTTGTTCCTTTAAAGAAACAAAACTCTGTTTGCTAACATTGAGGGTTCACGTTACACTATGACATTTTTAATTGTAACTCTGCGAGATAGGAAAGAAAAGCTGTTAGAAAAAGAAGTGACCCAAAGAATGATAGAAAAGCTCTCTGTTTCTTTGAGGCGATAGTGAGTCAAACTGAGCTGTCAAATGTTGCTATTTACTTTGGTTGTATGAAAATTTAAAAAAATATAGTCACAGTGACAGTAAAGACAATAATGTTACCAAAAATTTCAAATTTAAATAAACACTTCCTATTCATAAAATTATCCTGAAAAAAAAAAAATTAACAGTTTCCACAAAAATACAATATTAAGCAGCAAATTAGCATATTAGGATGATTTCCGAAATGTTCAAAAATGTTTCACAATGTTACTGTTTTTACTATATTTTTGATCAATAGACGTAGCTTAGGTGAGACTTACTGTAAATATACGGTAAATTCCTAAACCGTGAGCTACCTTGCTGCATAGTGCCTACATAGTCAGTTGCCTTTTAAGGTAAGGAAGGATTTGGAAAGCTCACACAATGTTACACAAACAGCGTTCCTCAACTGATTCCAGTAGATTTTCGAATTTCGAAGTTTGACTGATCTATAGTTGTAACTACTTTTTGATATAAAAGGAAATAGTCAACATATTTTTTGTTTCGGCCTATGATGGCTTTCAGAACACAGCCATCATGCAGCAGTCGCTGTCAGTGTGAAATGGATGGCTAGCATTTAGTTGCACAAGGAAAAGCAGCCATATTTTAAATCCCTTTTGAGAGGCAGGACAATATGAGACGCATGTTAACACGGAGGTCTCATTAGAAGTATTCTCAAACATGCTGGACATCCATCATACAGAAGAGCAGGAAAGACAGACAGTTCACTCTTTTCCAGAAGTTTAGTAAATAAAGACTTGGCCATTGTTTCATATGTCTTTCTTCTTTCATACAGACAGCGGTGTTGGTCCCCTGGGTGCCAGAAGTTTGATGGTTGCTGTAAAGCCGCAATTGCTCAGCATGTGGCATTTGTCCTATTATCCTTTCAACACGGGGTCAATAATTTTTAAACAAGCTGTTGTGTTACAAATGTGTATCATTCCAGTCGAGAGTTGATCGATATGTCAGTGTTGTCTAAAAACGCACCATTACTTTGTGTGTATGTATGCCTTTGGGGTGTGTAACACTGATTGGAAACCAGTGGATGGATGGTGGTCATCTCAGTGTGAATATGAGGTTCCCACTGTTTAGGGAAGTAAAATTTACGAATGACATGTATAATATCTTCATTATTTCTCCTAGACAGGAATGAAATGGAGCCTTTTGTTTGGATTTTTCTCCTATAAGAAAAGGCCAACATTGCACAATACTATGACTTCAAAACACTTTTATCATTTTGCATTATTTGTAAACAAACACATATTTGCAAATACAGAAAAAAGCTCTCACTGGGGCTGTACCCTCTCAAAAGGTACTGATACTGTATGTACCTTTTAGGTACTAATATGCACCTTTAAGGTAGTATGCACCCTTTAGGGGTGTACATTTTGAAAAGGTACCACCCAGGTGACCGGGTTTGTACCATTTTTTTTTTTTTTACTCTTTTAAACCACCTGGTACAGTAATGAACATTCAACCATGAGTCCCATGAAACACAAGTCACAATACAAAAGCTCCAAGTCTTGTGGAAGCAAGCTAAAATGGCATTGTTGCTTCAATAAATACATTTTTGTGTCGTTTTCTTTTGTCAGCACTGTCGTTTAGGTTTAGTGTAGGTCGTAGGTGGTTGCATTATTTTTAAATGTGATATAGCATTAGTATTTTAGCACCACTCACCAGACATTTCACTTCTAAACTGCCATGATACAGACAACAATCAACTTAAAACACTGCCAGATTCACATAAATGTGTTTTGGATAAAACCAAACAGGCTTTTAATGCCACTCTCTGGACACTTTACTTCAAAGTACTGCAAAATGTGAAAGAAACAACATAATATCATTTTGCAGACATGTCATAACTGGCACATTTTTCCAGTGTGCATGTGTTGGAGAATGCCCTAATATGAGTTTCAGAAGCGATCGGTGACACAAATTGGTCTGAATATAAACTTGAACATTTCTCAATGAATTCTTCCAAGCTCAAATGATCAGAACTGCTATTCACATTCACTTTAAAGCTTTGTATTTTTACTGTATATCCATAATGGTGCAATTTGCATCTATTTTCATTTCTCCCAAGACACTATAAGAAACATCTGAGATAAAGTTTTTAAATAACACATTAAGTATCCAGAGCTATGGAACGGCAACTTCTGAGTTATGAAAATTTATTCTGGGATTACCTGATAAAGGTAGTTTATCATAATCGTGGCGGTGTGTCAAAAAGACAATGGCATAGAAGCATCACCGTTTCCACGCTGACATCCACTTCATCTTCAGGTCACAAATGAACAGTTCACTTCTTACTAATCGTTATGCAAAGTGAGAAACCTTAAAGGTCTGCTGGACAAGTGTGAGCCCCATTGGGCAGCATTTCGATTGAACACCCTTTAAGGTCGAGCACTCTTCTCAAGAGTGAAGTAATGCACACAAACAAGGAGCTGAAAGGTTGGTTCATTTGTCTAATAGGTGTTAGTTCTTTACTAAAGCACAAGCGGGAATCATTTTCTGTCATGCTATGAGACTCTTCCATATGATTTCAACCTGTGAACCATTTCTTTCACTGCTAATGGGATGCAGCTATAAGTGAGTTTGTTTCAAAATACAACTGAAAAGCATCTGTTAAATGACTGCTTACTTACTAGGGGACATCTGGCATATGTTTTGGGGGAGCCGGTCTCGTAGAAGAAAGGCTCAACAGTAGGGTTCTCAAAGTAGAATTTACAGAATCTCTTAGCGAAATTGATTTAGCGTTACAAAGCTTAAGTACTATGTTAAGTATCAGTATATACTCACAATCTCAAAACCTCTGATCCACAAATCAGCAAAGTCGGTCTTACCATGGAAAATTTAAGATTTGTAGGAACTGTAAGAAGCAAGGCTAGGGTGAGATCAACATCCATCACACCTCTCATCCCAAACTTGAAAAGTTTTCTATACCAGGTTATTGAATTTTCTTGGTAGCTTTTAATCTTTGATAGTCTGTTTGTTGTTTCGAAAATGAACTTTAGCATCCCTTTTGGCTTTTTTAAATGGGTTCTATATGAACTCTCTCATCATGAAATCCCTTGTCCGTTGCACCGTAGAATGAATCATTCTGTCACAAGTTCCCCTCGAGAAAAGATTGGTTAGTCTAATAATGCTGTTTGGTCAGTTTATATGTCTTACATGGTTGTACTGAGGATAAGTTATTGTTGGAAATGTTGACTGTGGGCATGTTTTGTTTCCTTTGTGTGTGTGTTTTTCCCCAGTTCATTTTAGAAGTCAAACATAGCTGGATATACTGAAATTTGCAAGCAAAGTTGCTCTGATATCCCAAAACCTGCAATTCTGTGTGTTGCTTTATAATTCAGATTTGCTGTTTTCCTCTCCTCCCTGCTGTGTTGAACTTGTGGGTGTCTTTCTATGTATTTGACCTTTTTTTTTTTTTTTTTTTTTTTTTTTGGCTTGGACTGCTCCTCATAAAATCACAGACATTTGGCTGTGTGAAGCAGTATTACTTCAAAAGTGGACTTTTCTGAGTCTCCAAAGTAACAGATAATTTAGTCAGATGATGAAATTGATCATTCTGAAGCTGCACTTAATAACTAGCTAAGGAACGCGCCTGTCCTTTAAGTTTCCTGTCGCATTGCAGAGTTTTGGTTGATGAATGAATCATTATTTTGAACCGATACTTTGCAAAACAGTCATTTTAAATTGTTATAACATTTCACAATGGCATGCATTTAAATAAATGCAGTCTTCGTGAGCACAAGAGACTTCTTTCAACAACTTTTGAATGATAGTGTGTCATATTAATAGTTCTGGGTCTATGCCATTCATGGTATAGATTTTACATTTTAGTTTAGTTTTGTAACCTTAAATAAAATTGACATTATATTGTAACATGATGCCCAGTGTAAAATTTAGATCCTAAAGCAAAAACCAGCTGAGACCCACTGATCAAAACACGGGTCAATTCACTCGTCCGTTGTGCATGTCTTCCAGATGGTCCACCTAGTTTTCAGAAAACTCCCAATTGTAGTAGATGAAGTCGGTTTGGCTTGTTTTGAGAAACAGGATTTGCAGCAAAATGGAGGAGATCACGGAGGTGATGCTGAAAGAGAGAGTGATGTGTTGGCAAAGCTCTCTGCAACCAAACCCCCCCCCCCCACTTCCCGTGTGCGCATGCGCTAGCGACCTTCCTACACACTCTTGCAAGTCTCTCGCTATCTTTTCATCTCTCTCTCTCTCTTGTTCTGTCTGAAGCGGGGATGCGCTCTACCAATCTCTTGCGCGTTCACATTTCCTCCCTCTCCATCACAGACTCTCTTCCCTTCTATCATCGGTGTCTGTCTGTCTGTCTCTGCATCATGAGGCAATGACAATCCCGTACTAATTAGCCCAGTGCCTGCATCTGTCAGCCCAATGGTGCCGTTTTTACGTGAGCGAGCACGAGTGGTGGCCAAGTCAGCAAAGTTCCTCAGCGTCCAGCCGAGGAGGAAGCGGACTGGCCTCCGGCCCCAGCCGCTAGACTTTCCGCCCCCCATACCCAGCCCCCCATCACTGCCAAGAACGTAAAAAGAATCACAAACCCGTGGAATTTTTCTTCTTTCCGCTATTAACGGGTGACTTGCGTGATGAATGGTGCCGAGGAGACACTGACAGCTCACCTGTAGCCCACACTCGGCCAGCATAAGGTTGCATTTAAAGCACAGGACTGCACAAATAACACACGCAACCACGCTCTTCTGATGAATAATGATTGACTGCCACTGAAAGATCTGCGTCAGTTGTAGCTGCAGCTTTCTGAACTGTGCCGCAGGCAATTACTTTGTTTTATATTAAAAAAAAAGGGGAGAAGAAGGGAGAAAAGAGCAGGAGCTCGGAAAAGATCACAGTGCCATCTAGTGGACTCTGTCGGTGGAGGAAGTTGTTGTTTACAGGAAAGGTAATTAAATTACCCCATTAACTCAGCTTGAGTTTTTCGGGGGAAAAAACTGTGTGTGGGAGGTAACTGAAGCAAGGTTAGCTATAAAACACGTCTATATTCGTATACTGCCAACAGTCAAGTAACTACTTTATTTCACAATTTATCAAAGCAGAAGTTGTTCCACTGAGAAGCACAATCTTTCAAAGGTTAATGAGGAAGACCCTGACTATATTTTCTTATAACAGGCCTGAGGCAAAATGCACCTTATCTTTAACCGCTTTGCCATCACAGGAACGAGTTTTAAAATGTATTTCCAAATAAAAACAGTTTTGTAATAATATTTCACAATATTACTGATTTTACTTTATTTTAATCAAATAAAGCAGCTTTGTTGAGCACAAGAGACTTCTTTTAAAAACCTTTTAATGGTAGTGTATGTCACGTTAATAATTTTGCACAATATTAGGTGTTTTTTTTTCATAGATTTAAGCATACATTGTTGTTTAGTTTTTGTACAGAAGTAAAGGTGCAAAAGCTGTCACTGGGGCGGTACCTTTTCAAATGTTACTTACATGTACCATTTAGATACTAATATGTACGCTTTAGGTACTTATATGTACCTTTGAAAAGGTGCTGCCCCAGTGACAGCTTTTGCATCTTTTTTTTGTTTTTTTCTAAAGTGTATATGACACTGTATTGGGTCGCCACTAGATGTCTAGTGTATAACTGGGATCTTAAAGCAAAACCAGCAGACATGCATTGATCTAAAACACACATCTTTAACCGCTACAAATCAAGCTTCTATCCATGCAACAGATGGCTTAATGTTTATGTCATTTTCTGGTTTGTACAGCATAAGCGTAAAAAAAAAAAAGCCATGGCATTGAAAATTTTATGCAGAAATCAATCAGGGATCCCTTTATGGATTCCCCTATGCCTGCTTTTAAAACATTCATCTCTGTGTTGGCCGGGATGGCGAGAGCTAAAAATACCCTGCTTTAGAGGCCAACAATGCAGGGTAGGAAATCTACTTTGCACCGCGATCAATAGGTACGGGTTTCCTGTCAAGTGCACCAGCAACCTCTTTAGTCATTCAAGCCCTTTCAAACGGCTCCCGAGTTCACACTGGAATCTTTGTGTCCCGCCAATTTCTAATTTCACAATGTTTTGGTAGGAGGATTAGCCGTGCCGCCATGGAGCACTATTTCTTTGGAGTCGGAAGAAGGGGGCTCAGGGAGAAAGAAAAAGAGTAAATCTGTTTCCATAAGGGAAAGGTTTTTTAAAATGCAATTTATTCCTCTTGCTTTGAGACCTGATTTATTTCATATCACGGTCTAAGCCGCAAACCACAGAACTTACCTGGCCGGTTGAGAGAAGGTGAATTGGAAAAGCTTATCTTCGAGGTGCATTTACTCGAGGTGTATTTAAGTTGGGGTGTTTTTGAGACCGATTACGGCATTTGCCGAATGTGAATATGAGATGAGTAGTTGTGCATGAGTCAGCACATATAAGTCAGTGGTTTCAATGCTACTATTAGCAAATGTGGAGCTGGGAGCTGCAGAGAACAGGTATTATGCTCATGGACTACCATCGTGTTCACCAGTCGGGAGCAATAAACATCCCTTTACAAAAGTACTATTGAGGTGCCATGGTACAATGATAGTATCGGATGTTAATCCTGTGGTGCTTTGATATATCGTATGGCACTGGATGATTTCTGTATTCATGTAAATCTCACAAAACCTGTCACATTTCACTACAAACTTTAAGGAAAAGAAAAAGGATATCATTTTGTGACAAACACAACACAACATACAAATCTGAAATGAAATCTAAATTAGTATACCTGTAGAATTTTTATTTAATTTTTTTTTTCAAATACAGACATGTATTTATTTGACAAATGTTATTAATGTATTTCATGGAGTGTGTATGTGTGTGTGTTCTGTTTTTGTTGTTGTTGTTTTAAATAGATTAAAAGCATCTTGAAGAAATACTGTTTTCAAAAAAAAAACATAATAATAATAATAGTTTGAGGTTGAAATTTGTGTGTGTGTGTGTGTGTGTGTGAGAGAGAGAGAGAGAGAGAGAGAGAGAGAGAGAGAGAGAGAGAAATTCATCCTTATATTATAAGGTTTAGATATGTTACTCAAAGGTAGGTCAGAGTGTATTATGGTACATGTCCAAAAATAAATAAATAAACCATTGCAGTACTAAAATGTTTTTCTGTAAGTGAATGCAAACAGGGCAGACCAACTGCTATATTTAATTCCCAGATGCAGGTTTTCCCATCTCCAGGTTTAGCTGTTATTTCCGACCTGTGAGGAGCCTTCTGGCAACTAGTGAATTCCACTCCAGACTTAGATCAGCTCTCTTTCTGATACTGTGTTCATACAAAAAAAAATACAAATAAATAGATGCTAGGTTGATATAGATTAGCAACCGATTTGAATTTAAGATTTGCCTAATTATTTAACATGAATGAGTTAATGTGTTGCACGAAGAAGGTGTCAACTACTTAGATGAATGGACAGGACATTAGCATTGACACCAGACAGTTGCTATCAGTGTTCCTCTATTTCTTTCACAGTCACTTCCTAAGGGTGTGAGAATGATTTGTCATCTTCATAAGGCATCAGATATGAAAATCTAGGCAGACATAATCTCTAATAAAAGTCGTGGCACTTTGCAAACACATTTTTCATATACATCTCAGTGCTCCCTTGATTTCATGCCTTTGGTAGTACTTTTCATTCAGTTTGTGTTGTGCTGGTGTTTTCTCAGTAGATTTGGTCTGAGGAGATTGCTTAACCCAAGCAGAAGTCAGAAGAAATGAATGGACCTCTAGCTTGTGAAATATTCATGTACAATACACCCCCAAAACTCCTCTGCTATTTTCAGAGGACAAAACAATGTTCTTCGCTCTCTACTTCATGTCATAGTCCTTAAAGGAAAAGTTCACCAAAAAATGACAAATGGCTGAAAAGTTACTCACCCTCAGGCCATCCAAAATGAAGATGAGTTTGTCTCTTCATGGAAACAGATTTGGGGAAATGTGGCATTACATCACTTGCTCACCAATGGATCCTCTGCAGTGAATGGGTGGCGTCATATAATCCACAGCACTACAGTCCATCAGTTAACATTTTGTGAAGTGAAAAGCTGCATGTTTGTCAAAAAAAAACAAATCTAGCATTAAGACACTTTTAACTTTACTTTATTGTGATGTTTTTTGTTTGTTTGTTTGTTTGTTTGTTTGTTTGTTTGTTTGTTTAGCTGTTTGAACTGACAACATTCTGACGGCACCCATTCACTGCAGAGGATCCATTGGTGAGCAAATTATGTAATGCTACATTTCTCCAAATCTGATGAAGAAACAAACTCATCTACATCTCGGATGGCCCGAGGGTGAGATGTGTGTGTGTGCACTATTCCTTCAAAGGAACAATTCATCTCTGAAATGAAAATTCTATTATCATTTATTCACACTTAATGTGTTCTGATTATGTTTTATTTTGCCACACAACACAGACTAATTTTTATATTGCTTTTTTAACCTTTATGGAGAAATAAAACACAAGCTTATATGATTTTGTCTTTCATGGAAGAAGGAAAATAATAGTTTGGCACGCCAAATAATGACAATAATTTTTTGGGTGAGGTGTTATTTTAATAGCCTTTTCAGGGCCAGAAATGAAGGGCATTACACACAAACATACACCATTTTTGCTCATACAATGTCATAGTACAGAAGTTGTGAATATAAGGTCTATAGAGAGCCAAAACAATCCATCGAGGAGGTAGTGAAGGAGTCCGGCTCATTTTTTCTGCCGTCTGCAGGGAGTTGAAAGGGATGAGCAAGTAAAAATCACCAGCCGTTCTTTGCATAATTCAAGCACCCTGCAAAAAATGAATTAATGATCTCATCAGAGTGCTATTGTGTACACTAACTGTGTAAAATATGCCCAAGCAATTCGTCTGCAAATGCAATGTGAGTGCTTATTGTAACATGACACTGGTAATTAAAGGTTTGTGTGACAGTACATTGTAGAACAATGCGCACTTCCACAGCTAGTGGGTACGAACAACAGCACAATCCTAATAGCCAGCTTACGTTGCCTAGATACAGTTGCTGTAATTGTCACAGATGCATGGTTTTACTGTGAAAGCTAATTATGTTTTGTTTTTGTTTGGCTTTTTTTAAAACTGCAATGCATTTGCCACCCCCAAACTTCACGTTTTCTCTGACACCTTTGCCACCCACATCTACAAACACGTTGGATTCGTTTTGCACAAATGGGACTGAATAAAATGAGAGATAGTATTTAAAAAGTGGTGGGTCATGATCTAACAATGGTCACAGGTCCTTTTAGGTCGTGGCTGGCATGGAGAAAGCAGAATACAAATAATAATCTGAAACTAACCATAGCTAGGACAACAAAATAAATGTTTCTCTTAAGAGAGTAAAAGCTTTCCATCTACTCAATCAATACACAAATATTTCTGTTGGTTTTGTAGGAGTTACTAAAGATTTATTTTAAGCAACAAAATTAGCTTTGACGTGAATTTTATCCATTTAAGCAAATCATGTGAGTAATATATATATATATATATATATATATATATATATATATATATATATATATATATATATATATATATATATATATATATATATATTAAGAATTTAATATTTGCATTCACCAAGGATGCATTAAATGACTCAAAAGTGACATTGTTACAGAAAAAAAAAATCAAATAAATAAAAGTTTTATTTTCGAACACAAATAAGAAATGTTTCTTGAGCAGCAAATCATCATATTTGAAAAATTATTACATATTATAATATATTAATGTAGAAACAGATTTTAAATCGTAATAATATTTCCCAATTTTTACTGTATTTTTGATCAAGTAAATGCAGCCTTGGTGAGCATAAGTGACTTCTTTCAAAAACTTTAAATCATCTTTTGAATGGTAGTGTCATATAATAGGAAATGTATTAAAAATGTTTGATTTTAAGGACATTTTTGTTTAGATTTATCTGCTTAATGACTGTGTTGGATTGCCATTTGGGAATCACTTAGACAAGCGTTTCATTGTAAACCATTATTTATAACATGTGTTTTGAATATTGAGAGTGTGAGTGATACAATTAAAGACTGATGATGGTCTGAAAGATGTTATTTGCACATCAGTGCCACTTCACGTATTTAAAATTCATATTTGTCAACTCATTAGCCGTCTAATTGGTTATGCGGTGGATGTCTGCATAAACAATCATACAGCAAACAAAGCCGAGTTCTATAGATCATTAATCTACTCCAGTGCAGTTCTGTCACATTAGTTCAAAGCATTTATATGTGCGAGCGTCTTCCCTTCCTTGATACGAGCCAGAGTCTGCTCACATCTGAACACCAGAAAAGAGTTCCCCATGCAGAAGGCAAACTTGTGAGATTCCTACATCTGAAATTCCCAAGCTTCAGTGCACGTCGTCCTCTTCTAGCCCTCTTATCTCCAGGGAACTTGGCAGCGGAGCCGACTTCTTCTCCTCTATAAGGGATTTGTGGCAAGTGGATAATTGACTGATCGAGCAACCACTCGAAGGAAACCAATTAATGGCATTCTCCGCCGTGGCATTGCCACTGCCTTGATTTGCAGTGGAGTTTATTATCCCAGCCAATGCATTAAATATTAATGTATACCCCAGCATGACTCTTGAGGGGTTTAGTGAGAGGTATTTAGTTTGTTCTGTATTGAGTTGTTGAAAACAATTGCTTTGGGGGTTTCAGATTGGTGCATTCGCAATAATTATTTATATATGGAACTATTTGTTGTCGTACACTCTATTTTATTTAGATAATTTATGGTTAAAATGCAATATATTTAATTTTGTACAAAAAAAAATCAGGGTCAAATAAAGGGTCTTGTTTATTAGGAATGCTTTCTGTTAATTTTTTTAGTATTATTATTATTACTGTTCTGTAGAGATTTATTTATCTTCAAATGCCTTTGATGATTGTGCCAATATACATGATCTGTTTCATTTTGGTGCATTATATTTGGCTATTAATATATATTAAATATTTTTATTTATATTTTAATTGTTTAGCTTTTTATTTTTTAGTAATGTTTTATTAATAGTTTTACATTTTGATTTTGTATTTATGTCACGTAATATGTTAAGTATACATGTTAGTATGCTGACTGACCCACAATCATGCAAATTAATTTAATTCATAATTACCGTATTTTTTCTCAGCTACACAATAAATAAATGCATTGCAATGAACTATGTGAAAAATAAATATTGAAATATTATATATTATAAATATATTGTACATTCAGAATCTAAAAATATCAATAAAATAATGTTATTTTTTTTATTATTATTTATTATTAGAGTATCATGCTAATGGCAAACTCTATTGAAAGTCACTTAAGGGGAGTTTTTATATGGCGCTTGGTGTTGAAAAAGCTTTTTCATTGTCACTTTTGAGGTTTCAGTTCAGATGTTCTCTTAGTAGGCAGCTGCCTGTGTAGTAAGTAGACAGCACACAACTTTTTTGAATAGAGCCACAGAATAGTTGTCCAGTTTTCTACTAAGCTACCTGCTATAGCTCAATAAACTCCCCACTGGAAGGGTTTCAGGACAAGCACGGCGGATAGAACTCGAGCCACTTTTTGAGCATTTATTTAGTAGCCTACACATACACAGCTAGATATGTGCCGTTTAGCTCGTAAGGTTAACTAGTCAGTTAGATCGCTAGGTTGTAAACCTGCAATGAAAACAAACGAACATCAGAATGAACTAATGAAATTACACAATCATGAGATATTAATTTTCGATCTGAATTACTAGCAATGCCAGTTTACAGACACTCACCGGCAAGCGTACCAGTCCTGATCAACGACAGAATGAAACTTAAGGCGGCGCCTGTGCACTCACTACGCATATACAGTTACACAATCTGGTGACTAGGAACAACAATAAAAGATATCTGCGACCTAGTAAAATAATAACATATATGAAATATAACAAACTTGCCTGCATTTAGAATAAGATGATAAATGCACACTTATTTCTTCAAATAACCAAGAATATAAAATAACATCCACCACATGTAATATACATACGCAAACAGTAGTGACACCTGCTGGAAAGTTCTACAATAGTGCTAGTCTGACAAATAATTAGCCTCACAACATTAAAGATGATATCATGATATAAAGTGCTTGAAAATGTCCTAGTAACGTCTATATCAGTAATTAGGCTGTATTATAAAAAGAAAATACCTCAGTGACAGCCATGTTCAATATCCAGCACGAATCCGCTGCTGCATTGATTCAGTACAACAGCGACGACACTACAAAGTGTTTTGGCCCAGCGGAGGAGAGCGTCAGGAGAACGGAGGAGAGCCTGACACAAAAGGACTTGATTAAAGAATAAACATTGAGGGTAATAATTAAGAAGCGTTAATGAGGCGTGCAGTTCTCATCCCCTCTGCTCCTCCAGTCCTTCAGGGCCGGGACAGGCACTAGACAAGCAATTCCTAATTACGCCACGCAACTGCTGTCCTGACAATAGCCGTGATGACAATAACTCCAATGAGACTGCAAACAGCGGAGCAGATTCAGAGTACAGCATGTCATGAATGGATTAGTTGTCAGCCACTGGGAACAATTAATTGCTGGTTTTAAAAGGCTCAGTATTAAAAACTAGATTTTGATATTTTTTGAGGAAATGTAAGTGGTGTTTGCCTGTTTCAAACTCCCACGCATGATTCTAGGTTATTGTGGCTGGCTGGCTGCTTTGGTTGCTAAGGTGTTTTGAGTGGTTTAAAGTCTATTGCTATGTGGATGCTAGGGTGTTCTCTGCTTTTGCTTATTGGGCCAAAAGTCAAAAAAAAACAAAAACATACTCTGGTCTCTGTGATATTCTGGCCCTTAGATATGGCTCAGGTCAGTTTCAATTAAGCTAATGGGATTTTTCCAAGTCTGATCAATAAGTAATAGGAATAGCCCACAACTTTAAATTAAATTAAATTAAATTAAATTAAATTAAATAGATAGATAGATAGATAGATAGATAGATATATATAAATATATTAATTTATAATAGAAATGTTAGTCTTAAATGGCTTAGTTTAATAAAATGGTGGCAGAAACGGAGAAACATCAAAATACACTAATGTTTTCTATGTTATTTAATTATTTATTTCTAAGTTAATATCATTATTACATAATAAAAATATTATCATTTTAGGTGTAGAGAGCACTTATATTTTGTATTATTACCTGATAAGATTAGGCAACACTATTCACTATTACCTAGTTGCTTATTAGCATGCATATTACTAGCGTATTAGCTGTTTATTAATACTCTTTATTAGTATTAGTATTAGTATTAGTACATACAGTATTAATGTCTTATTCTGCATGACCATATTCTAGATCCGTTAACCCTATACATAAATGTAACTTCTACAACAACTACCTTACTTACTATCAATAAGCAGCAAATTAGGAGTTTATTGAGGGAAAACTCTTAGTTAATAGTAAATATGTCTTACCTAATCTTACCTCTATTACTTTTGCCTACTTGTTATTAATTTTTTTTTTTTTAGTTTCACTGTTAAATTAGGTCAGGACTTGATTTTATCCATCATGAATTGATTGGATCATGAAAAGTGGGAATTTTATACCAGAATGGAAAACTGAATGCGAGTTTGCCTATGGCTATTCCTTAAACGTTACCCACAAGTGCCATCAGTGGGAAACCTGTTTCAGAGGCAGAACAACTTATTACATTTTCATAAAAGATTACAAAGACAAAAATTTGTTTTCTTAGAAATAACACGCAGTGATGAATCACACACAATGCGTTGAAGATGCATTAAAGAATATAGGGTGCTTTTTCCCACTGTTTTCTAACAACTCAATTCAGTAACTCTGAATGCACATAAATCCTCCTGCAGTAATTCGTCTAGAACTGATCCTGCTTTAGACAAGTGTAACTGAACATGTGTCATAACAGCTCCCAACAACTCTCGCTCCATGTAATCAAAGATCCGTCTGTCTGCTAACATACCACCATATGTAAGCAACCACCAGCACTATTGCCTAGAAATGCAAAATCTCATCACTTCAACAGAGTGGAAGCACAAGGAGGAGAATGCACGGACAGAAAATACCAAGAAACACAAAAGGAGCCAGGAAATAAATAGAAGGAAAAAGTGTTGAGTATTTCAGAATAGATTCAGAAAGCAAGAAAGACACACAAAGAGGCTGAATATTTATTATACGGCTGAAAGATGTCTGCAAAGCGTGTTTTGGGAAAGGCTACAAGCTCGTGTCAAGGAAATGACGCCGGCTTTGTGAGACTCGTTAGAGTTGTTTGGAAAAGTTTAGCAAAGTCATGTCAAAATCCCAAAATATTTCACTCATTTTTAAACTCTTATTGCCTCTGGGCTCAATCAAATGGCATTCTGAGTAATTCTGCAGTTTTGGAAGAAAAACAGCTTGAAAACATGATTTTACACAAAACATGAATATGGATGAAAACATTGCTCTGTACTGAAGCTCAGTTTTCGATATTTTCATATATGTGTTTGTATAGCTGTTCCATACATCAGCATTATAAAAGTATTTTTTTAAAAGAACTACAATATTATATTATATTATATTATATTATATTATATTATATTATATTATATTATATTATATTATATTATATTATATTATATTATTATCAGGGGTGCACATAAGTTTTTCAGCCTGGTTCTCATAAGAGCACCTGGAGATAGATATATATATATAGTAAAATTAAAAATAAAATGCTAATATTTACTTGGGTAATGGTAATTGTGCATTAACAGCTTTTTTATTTTGGTCACAAATGCGCACCTGCGTACCACTTGCACCCCTGTATATTATATTATATAGGCATTATTTTAAATGCTTTTAAAATATTATTCACACAATTAATCTAATTAACCTAATAAAAGTATGTTTTAATGGTCATATCAGGTGGAAATGCTTGTTAAGGTTACAACTGCACAAACTCACACTTCAGAGTGTACTTGTGCTTGAACTATAATGATGGGTCTCCAAAACACACCAATTAATGAAGCAGAATTTGAATCAAAGTGTCTTGCCATTACACTGGATGTAAAAAGGCAGTCTAGTGAGACTGAGGAAGTGCAGTCCCCAGACAGCCAGAGAGAGAGACTTTTGTAACACATCGTGTCTGGCGATAGAATCAGAGGGCTGTGAAACAGTCGCTTGGGTACCTTTTGATGTCCTGTACTCGCTGGAGACAGATAAGGCGTAGTTTCCACATTATCTCCTATCCAACACGGAAATCAAGCCTGCTCAACTTCACATGCTGCGTTTGAATGGGAACTAGGTCAGTGTTCTGTGATAGCAGATGGAGAAATGGTCCACTAATGGCCGTCTACAATCTTCATGCTTCTGTTGAACTTAACAAAGGTACATCATAAGAGTAAGTGCTGGTGCATTCAGACCAGAAGATTGAGGTTGCATATAGACAGGTTATTAGTGGCATTGTGACTTTTGCTCATGCCTAATTTTCCAGAACTATTTATTTATTTATTTATTTGTTGTTGTTGTTGTTGTTGTTGATAAAATGGGCAAATTTGATTTACACTTTTACATTTTAAGAAGGGACCTGGGCCAAATCTGAAAACAGAACCAGAAAGAATTTGCCTAGCAACCATCCAGAGTGCCCTAGCAACTGCATTTTGGCGTCACTTTCTGCAACACTCACATTTTATGCACAAAATAGACAAATCTAATACTGATATTTTTCTTTAACCAAAAATCATATGGCAGTAGAATGAATTAGAATCAATCAATCAATCAAAGTATACTATCTACCATTATCAATATTATTGTACTACTATCATATACTGTGATTGTTCCATGGTTTTCTTGAAAGTTACATAAAGGATCACATAATTATCATGGTATATTAATATAAATGCTATTCAAAATATAAATAGTCTGGGTCTGCAAGATTTTATATATATATAGTCACTTATTGCAGACCCAGATATACATATCTCTTATGCTCAGTTATGCTCACTGCATTTATTAAAAAAGAAAAGAAAAGTAAGAAAAAGAAAAGAAAAATACAGTAAAAAATAATTTTTGTGAAATATTATTAAAATTTAAAATAACAGTTTTTTGTATGTGATATTATTTTAAATTGTTATTTATTATTGTGATTCAGAGCTGATTTTTCAGTCTTCAGTTTCACACAATCCTTCAGAAATAAATACAATAAGCTGATTTGATGCTCAAGTAACATTTCTTATTGTCAATGTTGACAACAGTTTATGTTTTTTAAAGAATCTTTGATGCATAGAAAGTTCAAAAGAACAGTTTTTGATTTGAAATGGAAATATTTTGTAACATTCTAAATTACTGCATTAATGCATCCTTACTGTATAAAATTATTACTTTAAAAACAATAGTACTGACCCCTTTTAAAGGTTTAAAACAGGTTTTAAAGGTTTTGAACGCAGGCAGCGTATGCTCTTCTGTATCAGCCACACCACAAGCATACGTTTTCTATGTGTATTTACGCTTTTATTTGAAAGAAAACAGCGTAGCCATGTGGTGCGGCTGACACAGAAGAGTGTTCGCTGTATGCGTACAGCTCATATTCTCCTAGATGGCACTACTGTGATGTGGAGAGACACAGAGGAGATGAATTGTTGAATAATGTCCTTATTTTTGTTTTCTTTGCATACAAAAAGTATTCTCGTCGCTTCATAACGTTATGGTTGAACTACTGATGGCAGATGGACTATTCTGACAATGCTTTTCATACTTTTCTGGACCTTGACAATTTATTTATTTGGCAGTCTATGAGACAGTCACAGGCCTCCCAGTTTACATCCAAAATGTCTTACATTTTTTTCCGAAGACGAACTAAGCTTTTACTGGTTTGGAACGACATGGGGGTAAGAGATTAATGGCAAAATTTTCATTTTGGGGTGGAGTATCCCTTTAATAATATGAAATGTATCCCTGCACGTAACATCATGTTCTGATCTCTCACTTATACACACTGAGTGTTTTTAGAAGTAAAGATTGGGTTTATCGAATCGTAATATCTCTGTTGTTCTCCTCACACTCACTCCATCTCACTTTGTAATCTGTGGATGGGCAGCAGAGTTTTATGTGTTTGTCTGCACCGCACAAACACCTCTTCCTCCGCCCTCTGATTAGATATTGATCAGTCTTTCACCTTGTCTGGGACCATTCAGTCTTTTCCAGCCACTGTAAGAATTCTTACCTTGGAAAATAAACAACTTGGTAATTTTCACAGTCATTTTCTCTCCCACTTTGAAAACACGCCCCACACGCACATTTACAAGCAAAACACGTTCCTCAAGAGAGACTCAGTGGGAGAGAGTGTGATGGCGCCCCCTGATGGTCACCAGGAGGAGGCGCTGCATTGAAAAGGCCCTTCACTTATGCTGAATCATGTAAGGACTGTTTGAGTGAATATTCTTAAATATTTGTGAGAAGCTGAATATAAAATATACATTCATTACACAGTTTTAAACTTAAAGTGATGCATATTTTTCAGTACATAAATGAAACTTAAGTGAAATATCCACACTAAAAACAATTGGCATAGTTTATTATTAAATTAAGTTGATTTTATTTAAATAGTCATATTTTTTTATGCATTTATTCATATAGTTTTTAGCATAAATCTCTTCATTGTAAAAACAATGAAATGCATTGAGTTATAAAATATGAACATTTGTATAATATGGATAGCTATGGGAATATTCAATTTGTATGAGATTTAAACAAATTGGATTGATTTAAAAAAAAAAAAAACTGTTTATTGTGTATTTAAAACACATGTATGAATGAGAAATATGTGTCACATTAAAGGAACAGTTTGCCTTAAAAAAGTTTTTAAATGTCCTACAAGATAAGTTTGTTTCTTCATCAGAAACGATTTGGAGAAATGTAGCATTACATCACTTGTTCACAAGTGAATCCTCTGCAGTGAATGGGTGCCGTCAGAATGAGAGTCCAAACAGCTGATAAAAACATCACAATAATCCAGAGTTATCCACACCACTCCAGTCCATTAATTTTCTTCATCAATGTTTTATGTTGAGTGTTTGTAAGAAACAAATATATTATTAAGGCATTTAAACTATCACTTCTGACCAAAATTGTGAGTCCATAATCTATAATATTGCTTTCACCAGTAAAAAAGTCCATCTCCTATTGTATTCCCTTATCAAAATCCACCAACATATTTGTTTGGAACTGTTTTGGACTGTTTTTGCTTGTAAATGGTGTACAACCTGTGCATATGTCTCTCCTGATTCAGAAAAAAACTACTTTTTCACTTGAGAAAGCATTATTATGAATAGAGGATTTTTATTTCATAATTTTATTTCTTGAGATGTTAATTGATGGTGTGGATTATTTGTGGATTTGTGTTTCTATCAGCTGTTTGGTCTCTTATTATGACGGCACCCATTCACTGCAGAGGATCCATTTTTGATTGTGTACTCACCATCAGGGAGTATCAGTAAATAAGAAAGATGTAAGACATGATCATATTGTAGACTATGGATTTTCATTTTGTTTTTAGCTTACTGTGCGACAGCTCCTCTATTATCACAATAGCTTTTAAGTTAGGAGGAACTCCCTTGATAATGCAAACTACCTTTATTATCAGATACTAGCTTTCTCTTGTCTATGTGCAAGGTGTGTAATTCATCATTCAGCAGCAAATTCAACTCTATTCTAATTGCACGGTTCAGGGATGCATTCTAGCAGCAAGACGAAAGGGGAAAAAAATGAAAACACAAAGCTACGGTATGAGATTTCACAATGCGTTCCTAGGGCTATGAAAAAATGAAGACAAAAATATAAAGAAAGAAGTTTCGCTGGGGAAATGATAGAGCTGGATGGTGTCGATTAAGTTCACTGGCTCATTGTGAGCTCGAGGCTTAGTCTGTCTGCTTTTTTATCTTCCTCTCATAATCATTGCATTGTGCTAGTATGCTTGCAGTGGAGACTTTTGGTCATTTGCATGTGAACCGCAGGGCTCTGTGCCCTATCTTTGTGTTGAGGTGATCATTTGTGCAGTGTTGTTCCCTTTTTAGGGTTATTTAACCATTTGTTTGCACAAAACCAGGGTCGGGACTAAGCCTGAGCTTTGCTTTAAACACAGGATAACACACTACAGAGAATCCATGCTTTATTAGCCATATGGTGACCATTACAGGAAAGGATTGGGTCTAACTCTGTCTTGTTCACTCACTATCTCTGTAGGGAACACAGCGGATGGATGAAACACAGGGTTAGTGCTAGTTCATGTGCTCAGGGACAAGCAAGCGCTACATTGCCGCAAGCTTACAAACTCATTCATTTGTTTTTATCAGCAATGATTTTTTTATGTATAAATGGCTATGTAAGACATGCACACTAAGTCTCTAGTATTCACCAAGTTTCATTTGAACAAAAATACAGTAAAAATTGGAATATTGTGAAATATTATTACAATTCAAAATAAAAGTTGTCTTTTAATATATTTTAAAATGTAATTTATTCCTGTGATCCAAAGCTGAATTTTCAGCATCATTACTTCAGTCTTCAGTGTCATTCTAATATACTGATTTGCTGCACAAGGCACATTCATATTATTATCAATGCTGAAAACAGTCGCTGATTCATTTTTTTTTTTTTTTTTTTTTTTGTGTGTGTGGAAACAGGATTCTTTTCAAGATTCTTTGATGAAAAGAAATTATTTTAAATAAACATCTTTTGTAACATTATAAATGTCCTTATTATTACTTTTGATCAATTTAATGCATCCTAGCTAAATAAAAGTATTGATTTCTTTCAAAATAAATAGAAAAATCTTAACATTGAAAACCCATTTAACCTTCTTTCTTCCATGGAACACAAAACAAGACACCTTAAACAATGCCCAGATGCACAAAAAGGACACAGAAACAGCCAGGACAAATTTAAGAGTGAATGCTCATGAATGGATTGAATGCTTCTTAAAAAAAAAAAAAAAAAAAATTGTAATATATATTTTAACTCAGAGTAGATTCATTGGTCTATGGTTAGAAAAGGTTTTGCACTCTTCACCATTGACCCATTTCTCATTTTAGTGATTTTCTTCCACCTTCCAGTTTTGAAATTCAAGGTCTTCAAAAGATTGCCCTCATCATTGTCTTCATGCAAAGACCTTCAGTCCTTCACTTTTCATTTCACAGGCCTTTATTTCAGCTCTGAATTATGAACACACTGTGAGGTGCTTCTTTGGTCAGGGCCACTTTTGTAACCTTGCTTAGCAAGGAAAGACAAAGGCCAAAGACTTTCAGGAGGGAAATTGCGGGTGACCTGGGGTTTCTTCAAAGCTAAGGGTCCAGGTGGTCTTTCATGGAGAGGTGAGGTCTTGTGAGCTGGTTTTTCAGCCTAAGCTTTTGATCCTGTCACAGGACTTATGCCAAGATGAAATCAATAATGTGACGTTCAATACATCCCACACATGTGCTCTGAGGGATGTAAAACAGATAAGAGATTTTAACCTGTCATTCATTCAAGAGCATAAGGAGGGGATAAGTGAAGATATTATATTAAGAATGTGGAAGAGTTATGACCTACGTTTTATCCTATAGTGGAAAGAATGTAGAATATGATCTCTGATTTCTAAATACCTCTGGAAGTTGTCAAGAAAACAAACCCTGGGCCATGTTGTTGCCAATTTTGCCAAAAACTATATATATATATATATATATATATATATATATATATATATATATATATATATATATATATATATATATATATATATATATACAGCTTTTCCAACCACTTTGGGGAAAAAAGAGGTGTATTTGAGGTACAGACATCACGAGTACCGCTGATCAGAGAGCGTGATTCAGTGCTTTTACCGAAATGTTTCCTGCTATTCTCTGATTGTTCAGGAAAACATCCATTCAAGGCCTTAACAGGACTGGACTGGTGTCCAAATGGAAGTAAAGAGCTGATGTCTGCTGAAAAACATACACATTTGGTCTATTTCAGGTACATAATTGTGCAGATTGCATGTTTATTTCCGATATCAAATACATGGTTCTGATGGACCAGACATGTTTGGATGAAAATGTCTCTGTTATTTCAACTACAAGCAGTTTTATGACCCAGTTCTTTTTCTTCTGATTCTAATATGAAAAATGGTCACACTTTATTTAAAGGTCCAATTCTCACTATTAACTAACTATTAGCTTTGACTTTTGCCTCAATAAACTCCTAATTTGCTGCGTATTAATAGCTAGTAAGTTTAAGTATGGGGTCAGATTAAGGGATCTAAAATATGGTCATGCAGAATAAGACATTAATATGTGACCCTGGACCACAAAACCAGTCATAAGGGTCTTTTTGATATATGCATGGTAGAAAATTTACAAAATATCTCCATGGAACATGATCTTTACTTAATATCCTAATGATTTTTTGGCATAAAAGAAAAAATTATCATTTTGACCCATACAATGTATTGTTGGCTATTGCTAGAAATATACCTGTGCTACTTATGACTGGTTTTGTGGTCCAGGATCACATATGTAGTTTATAATTACTAATAAACAGCCCATATACTAGTAATAAGCAACTATATTTAATAGTGAGAACTGGTCCCTAAACTTGAGTGTTACCTGAATGAATGAATTAATAAATAAGTAAGTAAACAAACAAACCGTGAAATTTATACAATTATTTTGTAACATTATAAATATATTACTGTAATTTTTAATCAAGTTAATGCATCCTTGATAAAAAGCATTATACATATTTATAAATAAAATGTGTAGAACATTTATAAATAAAATATGTTTAGATTGTAGTGTTTGACCTATGTCCCAAACTCAGTTTTCATTCTTAAAATATACATGTTATGTTTTCTTTTTTAATTGTTATAATCCAAACAAGCATTAAAATTTCCAAATATATATATATATATATATATATATATATATATATATATATATATATATATATATATATATATATATATATATATATAATACAATATATAATCACATTTGTTGGTTAAATAAACTGTGGGGAATGAGTTTATCTTTTAAATGTCCACAAGGCAGAAAATGCCCACAGTTAAAGAAACAAAGTTTGTCTATAAGCAACTGGATAATGTGAAACATAGGTTTACAGCCCTGAGAACAGCAGAAGGACTCTCTTGTCAGCAGCTGAGTAGAATATAAGTATTCATGCACACTATTCTGTCTTGAGAGTGAAAGACTTCATTACCAGCTCCCCATCCTTTCATTCCACAATGCTTTTCCAGCCAGGAAGGGCCAGGAAGCCACTGCAGGATACCTCCACTTTCATACAGCACATTAATAGTAGGAACACCACAGGGTCAACAGTTTTATAATGGCTGCAGACTTCTTGTGTGTCAAATGAGTCCCCTATCCCATGACCTCTGACCCCACTAGGCTCTTGCACCTGTGAGGCTGATTGGGAAACTCTGCTATACTCTCTATTGAAAGACGTATTCAACAGGAAAGAGCTTTATTTTCTCAGGACTCCTGTGCTTCAAAACTGAATTGATTTTGTCCACCTGGAAGCCAACATAAAATGGCTATTAATAGGGAACTGTGCTGAAGACTTTCCTTGTTCCTTTAGAATGGCTTAATTTAGGACATATGTGAGCAGTTTGTCTTTTTTTAACCCGTATGTGATTTCTGAACTCAATGAAACATAAAATAAGAGGTTATGCAGAATAGCCAAGCTGCAATTGCCCAATGCAGTTAAAAGTTGAATGTGATTAAGATTTAAATAAATAAATAACTAAAAATCACATTATCATAAAAGAAATCCATGATTTGTTCAGTAACCTATATTTTAGGTCTAGAAATATTTTTTGTCTTCATTTTCCGACCCTTGTGTGTATTTTCTTTCTTCTGTGAAACATATAACCACAAAAAAAAAAAAAAGCCATACAAAAGGAACAGACCAAGGGCCAGTTTTACTAAACAGGGCAAATTAGCGCGAGAGCACAATTCCAAAACAGTGCCGATGGGAGGGGACATTTCTGTGGGTTATTTACTAACAAGCAAATTAAAGAACACAGACACAACATCTCATTTACATATCGACCAATGCAATATATAGAATATATATAAAAGTTTGATAGCGCTGGTATTGTGTGACTCCTAGTTGGGGGTTCGAAGTCATCTTTGATTTCCTAAAGCAAATTAAAAATAACATGGCTTGGCATGATATGTTAGGACAATGTGTTCTTCTTGCTTTCTAAATAAATGAATACGTGTGGAAAAAATCCTCCCCCTTCTACCACGCGCTCTCTGTTCTCTGTGGTGCCTCCTCCTAGCAACAATATTTGCAGGCATTTCAAGCGCAAAATAGTTTAAAGATACATAATTTGGCAGTATTTTTTTCTTTTTTAAGCAATAATTCATCACTGCACATCTTTCCTAAAACCTGACAGCTTAACGCTAGACATTAACTATACAATTAAATATTGTGTTAAAAATAATGTAAGAATGATAAGAGTGAATAATTCTTTTTATAAAAAAAATAGCAAATAATGGTTATACTGTTATTTTTTACGTTTGTGAAAATAATCGCATTTTTACCAGAAAAAGTTTAAGGTGGACATTTTCATGTTTCAAAAAAGGAGTGAAATCCCAAGGAACAGATTCTACTGACAAGACACAGTAACTGCCTATTCTAGGAAAATTACTGACAAATGATAATAATCATAATTACAATCGTTTTTAATTGCAAACTGCTGTGAGAGGAAATTACCTATATTGTTATTCTAGAATCCTGTGATGTTCTTACTGGGGCGTTAATGAAACCGCTAGTTGTTAACATTATGATGATGGGCCGCTTGATGGCAAATAGATCTCTTTTACTGTTAATTCAAACTCTGTCTCTATACATGTGGAGACCGCCAAAGTAATTGAATGTGTAAATCAGCTACTGAGTGGAAATGGAAACGTTTATCATGTGCGGCGAAGTGGCATGTGCCTTTTGGCTGTTTTGCCTCTTTATTAATAGTTTCGTTGAAATCTTATATGACATTAGCCTTTGAAATTACTTCGATCTTAAGGTGAAGAAAGCAATTTGGCCACTGTATATAAATGGTTTAATAAAATCCGGCCCTGTGCTTTAAGATAGTTCGGAATGAAACTGCATAAAATTGTATCATTTACTGAGGTATAAACTTAACATTATACAATGAATAAACACTTTACTTAAAGCTTTTATGTATAATCCATTATAAAAGTAGTTTTAATGCATTAATTTTGCCTTGTAATGAATCTTATAATGCATTGTATCTCATGAATAATTGTAACCACAGTTAATACATTATAAGAATTGCCAATTCATTGTTACACTATGCATTTTTAAATTCTGTTATAATTATTTACAACAAGATATAATGTATTACAACACACATTATGAATAATTATAACGCATTATAAGCTTTAATAGCAATTTGATGCATTATACATAAAGGTTTTAAGTAAAGTTTTACCTGAATTAATTCTTCTTGATTAACTTAAATTCAATCTACATGAGCTAGATGATCGAGACATTTCATAGATTGTGGAAAAGAAAACTATAGCAAGTATGTTTCGTGTCTGGAAAGCTTGACTGTGACTATGTTTTTATAAGTATATATTTTTTAAACCTTGCAGATAATATAATATTAATGAAATATAAACTGAGTACACTTTCTTAACTCACTTAGGTGCACTTTGTATAATGTCAGTTTAAAAGTTTTACTTTTATACATTTTAAATCATTTTGTTTTAATTTGTTGTGCTCTAAAGAAGTACTGTATAAATAAATAAAGCAATTATTGAATTTACACTGTATGTAATATACTGCATATACACATAGGAAAAAAAAAGATTTTTTTGAAGTTACATGAAACTGATTATTAGGTTTTATTATGGTTTTTATTGTGTTTTACAAGAAAATGCAATTGCATTTTTTTTTTACTATCAAAACTTTCACATCCTGCTGTTTCTTCAGAATTGTTTGTAAAATTTACTAGCAATTTCTGAGTGAAAATTGTTGCAACACCATTTCTAAATAATTAGGTAAAAACTCTAATTCTAATTCTCAACTAAATGCATTTACTATATACTAATTGCATTTATACTTTAATACATTTCATTTCATTCCAATCAATGCTATTAAGTGTGCATTACATTATGTTTGGACTCAAATTTAATTCTTTTAGAGTGTATTATTTCTATAATAATTACTCTTTTTTTAAAAAGTATGAAGAAATTAACTGTATTTTACAAGATTGTTGATGGGGCATTGCTAATGGTTACTAGGGTCTTCTAGGTGGTTGTTACTGTATTGCTGGGTGTCTGTTATGGTCTTCTGAGTGGTTGCGTTAGTCCAAGCATCCACCTCTACTATGATATTGCAGTCTTTAAATATGACTCAGGTCAATCCTTCAATGTAAGTCTAAGGGTTTTTCCGTCACCCATTTTTCATCTGTTAGTTGAAAATCGTTGATCAAATCCCTATTATAATAAAATAAATAAGAATATTTAAAACCGCAATACTAAAATAATGCACTTGAGCATCTTTTAATCAGTTAAATATTAATAAAACATTGCAAAACTAACTATAAATGCATGTACTTTACAGGTACTTTGGTACTTTTTCACCACAACTCCTGAACTTTATATATTGTTGCACATTTTTTATTATATTGCTTCATGACAGACAGAACTGTTTCTAGATAGAGTCTCTTGAGAAGATCTTTCTTAAGAAACCTGTACAAGCTCTGAGACAGGTATAAGTTATCAGTTTTTTTTTTTTTTTTTTTTTTTTTTTTTTTTTTTTAACAGATAGGATATCTGGCCTGTCATGTTCGGAAGGAATTTACTGTCAGACCTGCCTTTGCTTCTAAGGGTCCTATTTATATTGATCAAGGATTAGCTCTGGCTGTCTCAGCAATAGAATAGGACTTATCCCCTCCAGTGGATTACCTTTAGCATCAGATTTATTTTTTATTTTTTTATATATATATATTATTATTTGTCACATGCTAATATCATCTGGTCTGCAAGTGTTGTTTTAGTGCTCTGTTCATTGTTTTCTTCATTTTTGGATAAATATCCATTTAATTTAAACTTGTTATTTATATTGAAGTGCCAGGATCACAAACAACGTGTTGTTTATTTCCACTGAAACACCATGCATACAACTGTTCAGTGAATAATTTTCAATTGACCTTCACATCGGTGTAAATCCTATTTCAAACACCACACTTTTAAGTTCTGCATTCACTTGGAAAGTGAGTCGTGTACTCCTAAATCTGGAGGATGTGAAAGAATTTGTTTGTTTGTGTCTTTGGCAGCATCTGCCTCAACAAACTTCACCACTGGTTCATTTGCACATCACAAATCTGCTGGAGAAATTGCCACAGTTGGCTTCCATCAGACAGAACGGATTTCACAATGTTTGTCCCAGCTTGCTTAAAGAAGCTGATATTGTCTACACAGAGGGAGGGATTTAATATGAGAGAAAGTTCAGAGAGGACATGGGCCATTTATTGGGAACATGTAAGTAGCTGGTTAGTGAGGTTATATAATTATACACTACCCTTCAAAAGTTTGGGGTGAGTGTGACGACCCTGAGTCTCTTGATCCTGTTGGGAGTAGAGTGTGGGAGTTTTTGATTGGTTGTCCTCATGTTAATTGATAATTAGTTTGAGTATTTAAGAGTGCAATGTGTTGCTTTGAGGAGGGCTCTCTGTGGGATTGTTCTCTCAGGATTGGCTTTCTCTGACTTTTGTTTCTCATTTGTTTCTTTTGCCATTTTTCATGTCATGTAGTTAAAGTTTTGTTGTTATTATAATTCTTTTTATATTTTCTTTAACATCCCTACTCCCTAGACTTTTGTATATTATTTCTACTAAATGCTGTTGTAATATTTTCATTCAATAAAGTAAGTTGTTTTTTATTAGACTTTGTTGACTGATCCCTCTTTTATGTTACAACCTTAAAGGGATAGTTCACCCAAAAATGAAAATTTTATGATTATCTGCTTACCCCCAGGGAATCCATGTCCAGTGATGACTTTGTTTCTTCAGTAGAACACAAACAAAGATTTTTAACACAAACCATTACAGTCTGTCAGTCTTAAATGGGAATCACGGCTAAGACATACAATAAAACTAAAAAAAAAAAAAAAAAAAAACATACACAAACAAAACCAAATGCGGCTCATGACGATACATTGATGTGTAAAGGCACAAAACGATCGGCCTGTGCAAGAAACTGAACAGTATTTATATGTTGTTGTTTTTTTTGTTTGTTTTTTTTTATCTCTGATTCACACAATGTCCAAACTGTTAGAACCTCGCAGACTTATAAGTGCATTACCGCCACCTATCTCTCAAATGGACCATTTACAGTCCTAATTGAGATTGTAGATAGAGTGTCTATTGTCCATTTGAGATATAGGTGGCGGTAATGCACTTATAAGTCTGCGATCCGCCATAAAGCAAGAAGAAGAAGACGCATCAGGAGCCTGCTGCTGAGAAATGCTCAGGAGAGTTCTAACAGTTCCATTTAGCAGGTTTTTTTTATCTCTCTCTCTCTCTCTCTCTCTCTCTCTCTCTCTCTGAGATATATATATATAGCATACAAGATTGCGAAATGTTTTACCTCTTTATCAAACCATATGTACATTGACAGTTGCAGTATGTATGTTATTTTCTTTGATGCATCTCTACATTTAGGATAACTGTAGATCAATAACTGGATGCCCATCAAGAAATTAACAGATTTATGTTTGCTTTGATTCATTTAAACTACAGGTTCAATCAGTATATTAGCTAATGAGCTCTGATAGTGCAGGTAAACCCTCTTTTCCATGCCGAGAGTGCACTATATTCCTCCATCCTCCACTGGAGGTGCAGAAGAAAGCAATGAAACATGTGGTGGGCCAAATGAATGCAGCAGCAATGCTTGTGTAACAGCATCTTTGCAGCATTCCAGCAGAATTCCTTTTCCCCACCAGCTGTCAGTGTTAATATCCACTCCGCAGGGAGGAAGTCTTCCTTCCTTCCTTCCTTCCTCTTTCCTTCCCCCCACAATGGATTTGCAAGGACATCTTTTGAATGAAAGCATTAAAGACCACCCACGCTGGTGGTCACATGAAACATGACTGGCCAAGCATGTTTCATATTTTGACAGACCTCTCCGCTGCTTTTCAGAAACATGCAATGAAAAGATACATGCATATTTTAAATTAATTTATTTCTACAGTCACATTTCCCAAAACTTTGTCCAATTATATATAGCGGACATTTGAGTTGGCATTTGCATCTGCAGAAGAAATTTCTGAGTGACAACTGTTTCAAATTTTTATCTATCTATCTATCTATCTATCTATCTATCTATCTATCTATCTATCTATCTATCTATCTATCTATCTATCTATCTATCTATCTATCTATCTATCTATCTATCTATCTATCTATCTATCTAGTTCAAGGCTCTTTATTGTAGAAGAAAATGAATTGGAAAAATACTTCTGGAGCGAAGGCGGTTGAAGAGGGCCAGAGAATATTGCCCTGAACAGACATATTTATATATCATGCCAATATTTATTCAACAAAGAGTTTATTTAAAAAATGTTCTTGTGCAAGTAGTCCTTACTGCTTGACATGCACTTTGAACAACACATCTTGAGGAAAATTATGTTATTAAATGAGAAACTTCTGTAAGCAGTGTTAGAAAACTGCCTCTTCAAATAATTAAGTCATGATAGAATGCAAACTCAACTGTAAGTGTTCTTATTCTCATTCTTTAGAAGTGCATTTCATACAAATCTTGTAAATTATGTGGACATGTAGCATATAAGAAATTGCATGGGAGTTAAAGTAGTAATTATGTCTGAGAGGAGAAAATGGTGTTGTGATATTAAGGGAATAGTTCAGCAAAAAATGAAAATTTGCAGAAAATGTGTTCACCATCAGGCCATCCAAGATGTCGATGAGTTTGTTTCTTCATCAGAACATATTTGGAGAATATAGCATTACATCACTTGCTCACCAATGGATTATCTGCAGTGAATGGGTGCCGTCAGAATGAGAGTCCAACAGCTGATAAAAAACATCACAATAATCCACAAATAATCCACAACACTCCAGTCCATCAGTTAACATCTTGTGAAACGAAAAGCTGCGTATTTGTAAGAAACAAATCCATCATCAAGGTGTTTTAAATTCAAACTGTCACTTTTGGCCAAAATATGAGTCCATAATCCATAATAATACTCCCTCCAATGAAAACGTCCATCCCCTGTTGTCCTCTCACATCAAAATCCAATGCCAGATTTGTTTATAACTGTTTTGGCTTGTAAACGGTGCTTGATCTGTGCATATTTCTCTCCTGATTCGGACAAAACAACTTATGGACAGAGAACTCATATTTTTGTTAAAAAAAAAAAATAAAAATAAATAAATATAAATTATTGATGTTTTTCATTTCACAAGATGTTAATTGATGGACTGGAGTGGTATGATGTATTTATCAGCTGTTCGGACTCTCATTCTGACGGCACCCATTCACTGCAGAGGATCCACTGGTGAGCAAGTGATGTTATTCTACATTTCCCCAAATCTGTTTCTCTTGGATGGTATAAGGATACATTTTCCGCAAATTTTGGAGACCCTTTTGATTTGCATTAATTTAAGGTTTCTTCAGAAGTCACATTTTGTGTACAAAACTCCACTTTACTGTTCTTAAAATATGGCATTGAACTAACATTTATGGAGGGGAATTATAAGAAAACAGGAGGTGTATAGTTAGCATTTGTTACTTGACTGAACTTGAGCGAAGGCAGTCAATGAATAAAAGAGTAGAAAAACAATCTCAAGCTTGTAAAGAGGACATTTCAGGAAGCTCTCGCTCGGCCGACCACTTACATATGCTCTAAATTTGGCAGCTTTAATTTTCTATGACGTTTCTCTCAGAAGCTAAGAAATAAAAATTTTATAGCTCGGAACATACAAATGCAAATATGATAAACATGAGTTCCTAAATAAAGATCGCATCCTCCAAAGACACACTACAACTATAAATAAGAGTGAGCAAAAAAGATGAAAGACTAATCCAGTCAAGATCAAACGCTAGGCATGCAAATGTTCCGTGTCCTTTTCTCGGTTGCTGGGCAATAACGGTTTGCATTCGAATCTTACTTTTTGTTGTTGTTTTTTTTGTATCCATTCCTCAATAAGTGTCGCCACCAGAAGAATGAAGCCCAGGCCTCTGGAGTTAAATTAAGTTGCAAACCCGGCAAGCATTCCTAAGTGTTCCACCAAGCCCCCTTTTGCTATCAATCGCTCCTTTATACTAGCTGTCGCCTCCTTCCACACCGGATGTTTGCAGTGGTCTGCAGCTGTTGTTTGAGGCCTAGCGGGGCTACAGACCTTTAGCTGGCAGAACAGAGAGAGGGGAACCATGTTAGGGGCCTGGGAAAGGTCCTGCCTCAAATCGCCACACATGCTGTTTGTAATTAGTTTGGCTATGTGCAAAATTAGCCAGCTAGTATCCATTCGGATTGGGGAACTGGTTTTCCTTTTTAATAATCTACACATGCGAGCAGAAATATGTTGGTTTAAGTGTTTGAATGGGTTTCTATCAGCACTTGAATGGGCCAGAAAAAGCCAGGTGAAGATGGGCAAGTTGCAACATAATTCCAGGTTACACCACGTTGCATTTAATAGCCAAAATTCTCTGCACAATCATGAGAACATACTAAACCTCAAAAGTAATGAATGGAAGCGAATCAATTCTTTTTAATGCCAAGCAATTCAGGGTGGGATGGTTACACAGCTGTCTATGAATCTGTCAGCAGTACAGAAATTTTTGCCATTATTTCACAAAGTAATCACAAAAATAAGAAAAAGAAGTTGCATTCATTTTTCATTACGTATTGGTAATAATCTGGTGGCTTTTTTGGATGGTTTGACAGTACTTTAGTGGAATCACATCATCAGGTAATTAAAATAATAGTAATTGTTCTTATTGTTAATTATAAAAAACAAATATTAATTCTACAATTAATAAACATTGATTTAAAAAAATAAATCAACAGATGATGATGATTATTATTATTACTACTGCTTTTGTTATTATTATCATGAATAATAATTATTAATTATGATAATTATGAATGTAATGATTTAAAAAATAACAATAAAAATAATTAACTGTAATTTCTTAATTTTATTTTATAAGATTATTTGCTAATTTTGTTATTTTTGGGTGCTAGCAGTAATAGTAGTATTAGTAGTATGTAATAATAATAATAACAATAATAGAAAATTGATAGAATATTAGTTTTATTTTATTTGTTGTATTTACTTTTTTATTGTTAGTTTACAAATTTAAAAATGTTTTTTTTTTTACTTAATTAATTTTAAAATTATTTTATCTTATTCTGTCACACCAAAATATATTTAAAAAATACTAATACACATTTTTTAAAGTGCATGAATTTTAAATTATTAGACGCAATAATAGTTGTAGTTAATAGTAGTAGCTATAAGAAAGGTATATAAAGATACATAAAATAAAATATATGCAAAATGATATAATTCCTGTATATATATCTCAGTTATTATTATTTTATTGCACTAAGGTACCTTCTGTTTTTATTGTACATCCATGTGGTCTTTATTACGCTGCCACACACACACACACACACACACACAGCCCACCCTCCTCAGAGTTCGGAAGGAACAACAAACAAAAATCTCAAGACAGCAAGAGAGGCTGCAGGAAAAAAATAAAAAATATTCCTAAAACACAAACAAAGCATCCCTGCACTGTTTAATGCATGAGAAGCTGAATGGAGAAAACACTTTTGTCTTGAATTGTCATTATAGCAGCTTGGCTGGAATTCGCCTCCCTCCTCACAGCAGTCCTCAATGCAATGCCAGACGCAAAGAGGAAGTTACCAATCATCTCTGTCTGGATTTGCATTTTTGTCTTGTCTCTCAGTGGCCACCCCACCCCCCCACCCCCTCTCTGTTTTGGCACTTGTCCTGTACATAGAGAGCAAGTATGCAGACACTCGCTCTTTGTGTACTTGACAGGGGCTTGATACCACATGATACATGCACTTCTTAAACTTGCCAGGACTTCCATTACTGGGTGTATCATGGGGTGAAATGTGTATAGTATATACATTATCAGTATATATCAGTTGTTTTTTTTTTTTTTTTTTTTTTTTTTTTGTTTGTTTTTACAAATTCATTTTGTATTCAGCAAAAATGCATTAAATTGATCAAAAGTGACAGTAAATACTTAGGAAAATGTTGATTGAAATAAATGGTATTCTTTCTGAACTTTTAATCTTTGATAATTTAAGAAATCTTTCAAGCAAATCAACATATTAAAATGTAGAATGATTTCTAAAGGATCACATGACACTGAAGACTGGAGTAATGATGCTGAAATCAACTTTACATCACAGGAATAAATTACATTTTAAAATAGATTGCAATAGAAAACAGTTATTTCAAGTTGTAATATGATTTCATAATATTACTCTTTTATCTATCTATCTATCTATCTATATAGATACCTATAATTATTGAATAATTAAAGCATCAAACACAATATATTTGATTTTTTTTTTTTTTTTTTTTTTCATACCTATATTTACATATAATTTTATTTTGTGTTTGTATTCTATAATAATTGCACTGTATGGAGCGGACCTGACTTACTTTTCTTTGCTGGTCATATATTCTTGATATAACCGTGTATGTGATGAATAAAAATCTGGAATCTTGAATATACCCTCATTTAACCACCTCAGAGCACATGATTGATCTTTATGAAAAGTTAACACATTATGAATTCGATTTTTAGGTGTGGAACTCTAATTTTGCAGTCTATACGCTCTTTTCTTAGTCTATTTATGATTGTTTCTCCAAACCAAAGTGAAAATGCAGAGGTTAATCTCTCCTTTCCTGCACATATGTGATTGTCATTAGCAGGACCACGGGACAAATCTCTTTTTCCAAATCTCTGAGAGTCCCATGTGTGTGTCTGCCCGAAAGGGAAGGGAAGTGGGGGACAGATCTCTTTCTCTGAGCTTCCAATATCCCAATAGTCTTTGCGTGCCTCTGCCCTGAGGGTCCGAAGTAGCCTCCCGGGACATGAAGTATTGGCTTTGGATTTAGCAGTTTCCTGTGAGCCGTACAGACCGCACCAAACAAGCCATGAACAAGGGGGCGTATGGACAGCTCTTCAAGTCCAGCAGGGACTCGAGAAGGACTGGAGGAGAGGAGGAGGAGGAGATGCAGAGAGAGGGAGACTTTTGAGAATGTGCTCTCCAGAGCTAGCACAAGTTAATGATGGGGAACCAGGGCGAATTCCCCGAGCGAAGCAGAGCAGCTTTCAAGATGGGCTGCACTGATCCTCTGCCAGGCACCAGAGAGAGGGGGAAACACGGGGGGAGACAGTAAAATAAAAGAGAATAAGAATTATAGGGAGACAGTGACAGAAAGATTGGAGGCATGTAGGAGAAAGGATGTAGATCTTTCTGAGTAGAATAAAAAATAAAAAATAAAAAACTGATATGTGTATATGTGTAGATCCCTACATTTCAAGTCATGTTTATTTATATAGTGCTTTATACGGTACAGATTGTTTCAGCTTCACAGTCACAAACTGAAACATATACAGTGTTTATGTTGCATAATTCATTAATTATGAAACAAATTCAATTTCAGATGTAAAGAAGCTCTAGTGTCTTTATTCAGCTCAGTTTAGTTGAATGTTGATTCAATTCAGTTCGGTGGCAGTGCCTATAGTTGCAAAATTCATCAATTATAAAACAAATTCAATGCAGCTATAAAGCAGCTCGGGGATTAATTTGGGGACCAATTCTCACTATTAACTAACTATTAGCTCAGACTTTTGCTTCAGTAAACTCCTAAAGTGGTGCTTATTAATATTTAGAGGTGTGATTAAGGGATTTAAAATATGGTCATGCAGAATAAGACATTTATATGTTCTTTATAAGAACTAATAAACAACCAATATGCTAGTAATATGCTGCTAATAAGCAATTAGTTAATAGTGAGAACTGGTCCATAAACTAAAGTGTTACCAGCAGTGTGTTCTCCTCTGATAGTGTCAGTGCAGTCACAATCACATTATTACTGAATATTAACAGTGAACAACAATTTAGAACTCCACTACAGTTAAAAAAAAATTAAATAAAAAATAAATATGCATTTTGTTTTGAGAAAAGACTTCATGATATTATTTTTATTTTTTATTTTAATTGTGATGCTCTAGTACAGGTTCTCTGACACCTCGTAAATGACTGTGGCAAACTGAAAATTTTGTGAAAATTATGTTCTAGTTTGCCAGTCCTACAACTGACAAATGGAAGACAGATATAAAAAATTCATAATTTCTATAGTTGTATCATGCTTGTTAAAAATAGTTAGAATCACCCATGTCACGTTTAGAAAATTTTACTCATTATGTACTGTGATATCATGCTATAAAATGTGGCTGCAGTGATTATTTTGTAAATTATTATTATTATTATTATTATTATTATTATTATTATTATTATTATTATTTATATTGTTTTTTGTTCATTTTTTTGTGGTTGGGGTAATGCTTGAGGTAAAGGGTTATACTTGTCAAATTCTTTCAACCTTTTCCAGTAAGTAAACACCAGGCAACCACCTAGCAACACCATAGAAATTGCATAGGAATGTTCAGAACACACTAGCAACTGCATAGCATAGCAACACTGTCAACAAGTCATATCATGTCGGTGAGTTTTGCATGATCTGGCAACCACATTTACTTTTTTTTTTTTTTTTTTTTTTTTTGCAAGGGTTGTAGATTTTCTTTTTAAGTGGGTGTTGCAAATTACACAAACTTGCTATATGCAAAACAAGGGTACCAGCTTAAAGGGATAGTCCACCTAAAAATAAAAATTGTCATTGTTTATTCAGTTTTTTTCTTCTGCTGAACACAAAAGAAGATAATTTGAAGAATGTTGGTAACCAAACAGTTGATGTTAGCTGTTGACTTCCATGGCAATAATATATATTCTCCAAGGCTGTATTTATTTGATTAAAATACAATAAAAACAATAATACTGTGAAATATAATTACAATTTAAAAGAACTGTTTTCTATTTAAATATGTTTTAACATGTAATTTATTCCTGTGATGCAAAGCTGAATATTCAGCAGCCATTACTGACCCTACACTTTTTAACAGTAGTGTATTGCTATTAGTTCTTGATTCTGTCCTTCTTGCTCTGTTACCTTGAAACTTTGTCTGTTCAAATTTGCTGACAATACACAAGGAAAGAGATATATATGAGTGAGTGACGTGACATACAGCCAGGTATGGGGACCAATACTCGGAATACTCATACTCTGCTTTTAACCCATCCAAAGTGCACACACACAGCAGTGAACACACACACACTGTGAACACACACCCAGAGCAGTGGGCAGCCATTTATGCTGCGGCGCCCGGGGAGCAGTTGGGGGTTCGGTGTCTTGCTCAAGGGCACCTCAGTTGTGGTATTGAGGGTGGAGAGAGCGCTGTACATTCACTCCCCCCACCTACAATTCCTGCTGGCCCGAGACTCGAACTCACAACCCTTGGATTGCGAGTCCGACTCTCTAACCATTAGGCCACGACTTCCCCATTGCACAAGTGGCTGATACAGTTTGTTAAATTGTAAAATTTTTCCCATTCTGAAACTGAAACTTGACATGGATTCTTTGTGTGAAAGAATTTCATTCACTGTGTCACTCGAGTAATGATGCATTGTGACCGATTCCACATCGGCCCCCTTAGGAAGTAGGAAATAATGATGACTCGATAAAATTCCTCTGAAAAAGACTGGAGATTTGAAGCAAGCATCAGACACTGAATCCTTACCCTGTTTCCATCCTTCAGGAAGAAAAACAAGGCCTTTTGAAAAACAGTCTTTAAGAATTGAAAGCCCAAGTATCCCGACCAGTGCACAGGCTGCCAAGAGGCCAGGGAAATCTGATACGTCCTCATTGGGTGCCTTAACAAAGATCTATTGAGGCCTGGAGAGGACTCTGATTGTGGAGGAGAAGGGGTAAAAAAAAAACAAAAAAAAAAAAAAACCTGGGGCCATGACAGGCATCCGGTAAGGGGATCATTCTGCCTCTGTCCTCCCTTAACATTCCCCCGGGTGGCCTGGAAGACGCCCAATAAAACAGGGCTGGCTAAGGCAACGGAGGTATCTGTGTTTGTGCCTGAGGGGAGAGAGCTATTATCGTGCTGACTACCCCGAGTTGAAACCATTTCTACGGTTCAGGTCTTTAACCTCTGCGCTGATTAAGGTTATCCGAGTAATTTAGTGGAAGCGGTATCACATTATGGTAGACTTATGAGGTGGAAATTAAATTTTGCTCCAGGCTTATAAACTCTGGGGAGGAAGAGATGTGGAAGTGGATGCACATGGGTGACTTCCTGTTGATTTTGTTCACCAAGGGCGTTTTTAGGCTTAACGAGATGATGTCTTTTTATCAGGTTATCTGTAAGTGTGCATATACACACACACCGGCTACTAAAGTTCGCATGCCATAAGTTTTTGTGCTTCTGAGGTTGTGCATAGAATTGAGTTTTCTTTTGAATGCCATTAATCATCATCTAAGCTTCTTAAAGGGACAGTTCGCCCCAAAACAAATACTTTATTTAATTTTGTTTTATAAGCTGTTATTTTTTGTATAAAACTTACTTTCCAATGGAAAAACACTGGGTAACACTTTAGTATAGGGACCAATTCTCACTATCAACTTGTTGCTTATTAGCATGCCTACTATTAACACATTGACTGTTTATTACTACTTATAAACCGCATATTCTGCATTGGTATTTAATCTGTCTTGATTTGATGTTTTACTGTAAAGCACTTTGTGACTTCTCCTTGGATGTGAAAGGTGTTAAGCAGCAAGTTAGGAGTTTATTGAGGCAAAAGTCTTAGTTAGTGGTTTGTTAATAGCAAGAACTGGACCTTAAAATAAAGTGTGACCAAAAAATGTATTAGATATAACACATTAACTATGCCTTGTAATTCACCTTATAAAGGCCCGTTCACACCAAGAACGATAACTATAAAGATAACTATAAAGATAACGATATTAGCGTCCACACCAGCGAACGATATCTTCTGTTTATTCTAAGCGCACGCTCGTCTGGCGCTTTAAATTCTCGAGCGCGTTACAACAGGATGGATTCTGATTGGCTGTCATTTTTTTATCGTTCATCAGCTGGAAAAAAATCGTTTTGAAAGTGATTCCAACGATATCGTTTTTCTTTGTCTTTATCATTATAGTTGTGGTGTGGACGCTGCTGTTCTTTAATACTGAAAATGATTTTTAGAACTATATCTTTATCGTTATCTTTATAGTTATCGTCCTTGGTGTGAACGGGCCTTATTGCATTTTAAAATTTAACTAATAATTGTTATAATGCATTAAAATATAATGTATAATGTGTATATATTATGTTTTATATATTTTCACACCTTGAGAAAATATAATGTATTAAAGCGTTATACATAAAGGCTTCATGTAAAATGTTGCCATTATTTTTTTTCCCATTACCAATTCATATATAATAAGAGTAAAATGGCACCCTAAAAGTATATTAAATCAGCATGTCTTTTATAATAAATGTTATACATTTATCTGGTATATGATACCTTATGATAGTTTTGTGTAAGAAGCAGACTGAAATTTAAGTTATTAAAGGTCCTGAAATTTCATATTTAATCACACAAAATAAGTAAATACACAAAAACATACAAGCAAACCTTTAGTTGTCAGTTAAATGCATGGCATGAAGGATCAGATTTCCTTTAATAATGACCTACATTTGTCCTGTTCCTGCTGTTATATGAGAGAAAATATGCATTTGTTATTTTTGGGTGAGCTATTCCTTAAAGATAATTTTTTTTTAGCCATTTATGGTTAACGGCAACAGCACTTGTCGCAGTGACCTGACATATGGAGTTTACAACACTCATCACACATCACTGCAATAAAAACACTGCAGCATTTTAACAATGTATGGCGTATTGCAAGTAGCCAACAATTGGCACAGCTGATCTAACAACCGCTTTGCACTCTTCCCGGGGTGTTTCCTTTCCTTTCCCAGCTGAATTAGAGTTTATAGGAGCCTTTCACACAACACGCTCCCACTAAATTTAGCACATCATTAGTTTCACAGTTTTCATAACACCAGTGCAGAGCCATTCCTCTACAGACGGTTGTCATGGCAATGACAGATCTCATCACAGCTCTGAATCAGAATTTGTTTTAAAAGAATTTCTAGCTTATTTCTAGGCAGGACAAGGGAACTAAAACAACATCATGCAGCAACACTCTTGGCCTTATGAAGTAAATTGTGCAGGAGATCTAGTGGACCAATATTTCACTGTTATTATTTCTTTTCAGCCTTAATGTTAAGTTTTACAATAGTGAAAACTAGCCATGAAATGTGCAAATCATTCCAGGATCAATTCTAGCCTGAGTCTGAAGTATGAATAAAACAGTTTGAAACGCTCATATGTGTGCTAACATAAAAAAAATAATAATAAAAATAAATATATATATATATATATATATATATATATATATATATATATATATATATATATATATATATATATATATATATATATATATATATATATATATATATATATATATATACGAGCCAAAAACATGAGTTACTATGACTGAATCAAACCAACTATGAAAAGTTAAACAAAGGAAAGTAATTCTATATGTGATATGATGTAGAAATAACATCCCCCCAATAATTTGTGGATAAATTAAATGGTTAGTAGGTGTTTTCTTATGACTTTGCCATCTCTGTGATCATTTATTGCTCTAAATGACAAGTTTACTTATGTATATGAAATATTGAATACTACATGTCGATATATTTCTGAATATTTGTTAAAGTTACAACATTTTTGCATTTTATATGTTTTTATACAGTGGCACAATCTATTCACACAGTTACCCATGAGGTATATTCTCTTTCTGTAGATAAATACAAAGTTTATTTACATTCAAATAAAGACTGTTTTGTCATTAAATGATTAAAGAGCCTCCAGTAGCCCTGATGTTTATTTAATGTCAAGTGGAATGTAGCATTGAGACTGCCAAGGATTTCAGTTTAATAACACTAGATATTAATGACAAGTCCAAGTGCTCTTTCCATAATATTGCTTTCTCCAGTGAAAAAGTCATATCATCAAATAAATATGAACAGATCAAGCACTGTTTATAGGTGAAAACAATCCAAAACAGTTCTACACAAATGTGTCAGTAGATTGTGATGTGTGAGGACAACAGAAGATTTTTTTTAAATGGAGGGAGTGTTATTATGAATTATGGACTCGTATTTTGGCAGAAGCGGTGGTTTAGAGTGCCTTAATTATAGACTTGTTAAACATGCAGGTTTGAGCTCAAGCTTCTTCAGAAAACCCTATGGGAACGCCTTAAGCATGACCACGCTCTGAATCATGTGTGTAATCAGTCCAGTGGATGGGCGAGACATCACAGGCAGGTGCTCTGTGTGTGTCAGTCCTATTCGCTATTGTTTGTCCCGTTGCTGCATTATCATGCTGAAATCAGCCAGCAAAAGCAAACATAAGGGCGAGAGCAATCACCGTTTGTTGAGGGAGCTGTCTGTCAGCACTGCGAGAGCCTCCCGCTGCAGACGCTTCACTCCCAGAAGGCTCTCTTTGAGAAGGGAGCCTTCGCCAGTGTTCCCCGAGGCTCTGGTCCTGCGTTGCTGAGGCAGCGTATTGATTACAGTCATGGGGTTGGCAGATGGATCCCCTTCTCAGGGATTGGGCTCAACACTCTGCCACTCTTCCTCCAAGGAAGTTGATGTGGAGGATGTCGAGGAGGCAGGGGATTCACCCCTCCTGTCTCCCCAGTATGAGGAGCTGTTGGAGGTAGTAACTTGTGCTGTTAAACATTGATTGGCCTGCAGAGAAGCAGGCTGAACTGCAGAAAAGCAAGCTGGATGAATGCTTTCTGTGTACTAAGCCACTACCCCCATGCCGGGGCTTGCCATTTTTTCCAGATCTCCACACTGAGGTGTCGATATCGCGGTCAAAGCCTTACTCTGCCTGCATCTTCAGCCCTGCGCCCAGCCACTATGCAAACATGCTGGGGCTGAATGAAAGCGAGCTATCTGTCGCCCGGTTTGGCATCATCCCTGAAAGCCCCAGCACTGCCCTCCAAGCCGCTGCGTAGTACATTTAGCTTGGTGGCCAAAGGGTACACAGCAGTGGGTCAGGCTGGTGCGTGTTTACACACTATGGCAGTGTTACAAGCATACTAAGCCAACCTGCTGAAGGAGCTAGACAAGGGAGAAGAAATTAAGATGGAGGATATCACCGAACTCAGCAGAACTGCTGATTTGGCATTTGTGGTTGACCCTGTCCGAGATTGGAGAGAAGGACAGGGTCTTCCTCATGGATGCCCCGCTTGCACCTTCTGGCCTGTTCATCGACGCTGTAAAAACAAACGGTGGCATTCTAGCGGTTCCTGGACGCTCTCTAGCTTCTGGGCAGGAGCAGTCCCACTTGTGTATCGGCTTCTCATACTGGGAACAACAAAAACAGAGTGTCGCCTCTCGTGCTTCTCTGCAGTGAGACAGAGAGCAGCAGCGCTCTAGATCGAGGACTTCAAAGTCGAAGTCGGATCTGCGGACCATACTTCGGGCTATGAAGTCCTCAGCCAAGAAGTCCTGATGCTTATGGCTCAGGACTTCTGAGGGCAGGCCACTCTGGGGTAGAGCGGTGTACACCTCATCATACGGTGCCCGTCTCTCCTCAGTGACCTCAGGAGATTGGTCTGCCAACCCTGCCACCCACAGTGCGTCAGGGCACAGTGGTCTCCGGCGAATGCTTCTCTCAGTCTCCGCCCAGAAATGTAGCGGTACTGGGAGACTCGCTACATTTTTTGGAGGTCTTTTGAGCAGCTAGATCGGCTGTCCCCTGCTGGTCCTCTGCATCAGGGCACTGAGCTAGCAGCTCTAAGTACACCAGAGGTCAGTCTTGAGAGACTGTTTCCCTTAGTAGACTATTTGGTAGTGTGGAAACTTCTGCCAAATGTGTCTCAATGGGTCCTGTACACTGTAGAAATAGGCTATCGGATCCAGTTCGGCTCTCCTCCGCCTCGTTTCAATGAATTCATTCCCACTACGATGGGCCCCAAGCAGGCTATGGTAATGGAACAAGAAGTAAACATTCTCTTGAGGAAGGAGGCCATCGAGGTGGTCCCTCCTGTAGTCTGAGTTCTACAGCCAGTACTTCATCATTCCAAAGAAGGATGGAGGGCTGCGTCCCATTTTAGATCTGTGTCAATTGAACCGCTCAGTCATGCGACTGTAGTTCAGGATACTCACAATCAAACAAGTCGTGTCTCAGATCAGGTCTGAGGACTGGTTTGTCACGAAAGATCTAAAAGTCGCATACTTCCATGTCTCCATCCTTCCCCAACACAGGAAGTTCCTGAGGTTTGACTTTGAGGCGAAGCTTACCAGTATTGGGTTTCTTTCGTTTGGCCTTGCACTCTTTCCCCACACTTTCATGAAGTGTGTGGATGCTGCTCTGGCTCCACTGTGACTCCAGGGCATCCGCATACTGAATTATATAGACAATTGGTTGATATTAGCTCAATCGGAGCAGATAGTGATTCAGCATCGAGATGACATTCTCGCTCACATGAAAGAGCTGTGGTTAAGACTAAACGCCAAGAAAAGTGTGCTTTCTCCACAACAGAGGACAACTTATCTGGGCGTGGTGTGGGATTCGACCATGATGCAGGCACATCTGTCTCCTGCTCAAATCGAGTCAATCCTCACTGCAGTTGTGAGAGTAAGAGAAGGCCGGTCACTCACTGTCAAGCAGTTTCAAAGACTGCTGGGTCTGATGGCAGCTGCGTCCAATGTGTACCTTTTGGCCTGCTGTACATGAGATCCCTACAGTGGTGGCTCAAGACCAAGAGGGGAAATCCGCTTCACATGCTCAAGGTCACACGGCGACACCTACGTGCCTTATACATGGGGAGGAAACCTTGGTTCTTGTATCTGGGCCCAGTGCTGGGAGCTCATTGTCATCGCGTAACGCTAATGACGGACACGTCTCTCACCGGTTGGAGTGCAGTCATGAGTGGCCACCCTGCCTGCGATCTGTGGAGCAGTCACCATCTCTCATGGCACATCTTCTGCCTGGAGATGTTGGTTGTGTTTCAAGCACTGAAACAATTCCTCCCAGACCTGAGAGGCCACCATGTGTTGGTATGCACCAACAACACAGCAGTGGTCTCTTACTACCAACTACCAGGGAGGTGTGTTCACGCCCCCTTACAGGCTTGCGCACCAGATCCAGATGCAATGGTACAGAATTAGCTGAGGCTTTGTCTGTATGCCTTTCCACCGATTGCTCTGCTCCCGGAAGTTCTGGAGAGAGTGCGCCGGGACGGGGTCTGTCTACTGCTAGTAGCCCTGTTCTGGTCAGGCCGAGTATGGTTCTTGGACATGATTTCCCTTCTCAATGGCTCTCCATGGGAGATTCCCATCTGGAGGGATCTCCTCTCACAGGCGGGGGGCACTGAGGTTGTTGAGACCATCCTCCAGTCCAGAGCTCCTTTAAAAGGAAACTGTACACTTTGAAGTGGAAGCTTTTCCCTCCTTGGGACCTGGCTGTGGTGCTTGAAGCTCTCTGTAAGCCTCCTTTCGAGTCCATTAAAGAGATTTCTGATCGTTTCCTCTCTATAAAGACTACCTTCCTCCTTGCTATCTCTTCTGTCAAGAGAGTTAGTAATGTTCAGGCCCTCTCCGTGGCCACCTCTTTCCTAGACTTTGGGATTGGCCAAAGTGTTTTTGTACCCCTTGAAGGAGTACATCCCTAAGGTCCCTTCATCTGCACCACAGCCTGTCATACTTCAGGCCTTCTGTCCTCCTCCCTTTCGGGAGCCTAAACAGCAGAAGCTTAATTGTATGTGTCCAGTGCTCACACTGAACGTCCGAAGAGCTGCCCTGTGGAGGAAATCGGACCAGTTGCTAGTGTGCTATGGTCCCCCTAAGAAGGGTCTTCCTGGCTCTAAACAGTCGGTGGATTGTGGATGCCATCTTCCTCACCTATGAGTCCTCTGGCCTCCACTCGCTCCTGGGGGTCAAGGCGCACTCCACCTCCAAGGCCTTCTTGTCGGGTGCCTCTATGTAGGACATTTGTAACAATGTGGGTTGGTCCATGCCGCTCATGTTTGTAAAGTTCTGTGACCTCGATATCCATGCTACTCCCGGCTCCTCTGCTCTCTCACCTTAGTTGTGATCTTCCACACTAGGCAGGGATTTGAAAGTCTGGCAGCATGGGCATACTCATTCCCATAGCGTTTTCCGATGCAGCTTGAGTTCCTGAAGGGGAACCTCTCCAGTTTACCCATGTAACCATGATTCCTTGAGGGAACGAGACCCTGCGTCTCCCTGCCATACTTCCGGCATCCCTGCAAGCGCTTACTTCATTTCCCAGAAGCTGCCACTGTATCCACTGCACATACTTTAAGCTTCCTGGTCTCTACATCACCCTGACCATGACATCTTGCCCATCCATTGGACTTATTACACAAGTGATTCAGAGAGTGGTCACGCTAAAGGTGTTCCCATAGAATTTTCTGACACAGTGTCTCGTTCCCTCTGGGAACCATGGTTAAATGCATAACCTGCAGACGTTTTCATGTAAGAAGACATTAATTGATGTACTAGAGTGATGTGGATTACTTGTAGATTATTGTGATGTTTTATCAGCTGTTTGGACTCTCATTCTGACTGCACCCATTCACTGCAGAGGATCTATTGGTGAGCAAGTAATGTAATGCTGAATTTCTCCAAATCTGTTCTGATGAAGAAACAAACTCATATCTTGGATGCCCTGAGAGTGAGTAAATTTTCAACATTTTTTCATTTTTGGGTGAATTATTGCTTACATGAATTTTGTATGGATCATGTGCCCTCTGAAGACCGAAAACCATCTTTGAAAATCTGATTTGAAGATTATATTATCCTCAAATTATATCTGGATGGCATGTAGATCTGCAGTCAACATGTAATTGAAAAAAAGCAAATTAGAAGGTGTTAGGAACTACCAATGCTTGTGCAATTTTAACTTTTTTAAGTAGAAATCCACAGGAGAATGTTGAAGAATGCACTGGCCACTCGTCTCTAAATAATTAAAGTTAAAAGGAACTTGTAGAGCTCCAAAATGACAATTAAGAACATATAGTCCATACGACTCATTAAATATATGAATTGAAGTCATATGATAGTTTTGTGTGAGAAGCAGACTGAAATTCAAATTTAAATTGTCTTCAAACCTGACAAAGACGCTACATCTGAATGGATGCAGACAATGAAGGGAAAGATTTTTATAGAGAATAATGGCTTACATTAAAGATTTATTCCTCTCACAAAGTTGCCTCATGACTGCAGAAGACAGTACAAAGGTCATATGGACTTCTGTTATGGTGTTTTTTGTGACATTTTGAAGCTAAGAAGCTTTAAAAAGGTCCTGTATAAGATCCTAAAGGGCAGACAATGTATCACTGCAAGATCAAGAGCTTATTTTCATTCAGTGATAGTATAATTTTCCACTTATGGACTGCAGTTTAATCTATTTAATTCAAAGGCTTTAGTACATTTAGTCACTCTTTCTCAAGTTATGATACATTTTCACTGTAAGGTTTGCCTTTGACGGGTGTTATAGAAGTTCTGACAAGTTGACGGAAATGAAGACATATCACATCCAAAGCTGTGGGATTAGATGTCCGAAAGGAGAAATACAACTGTCAATGTAGACACACAGACAGCCCTGGCCTTTGATTTGAAATCAAAAATCAACATTTAAATCATATGGAAGCAAAAATAAGTATATATTTGTGGTCTAACTTACATACTGATACATTAAATTCACTTCTAAACTGCTAGATATGTATATAAATAAAAAAGATAAAGGAGAAGAAGAAGATTGTATTATCTTTATGTTAAAAACATGCCATTAGAATATATATTATTTAATAAAAAAAAAAAAAAAAAAAAGATTTCAAAGACATAAAATATATGTGATTTTTTTTTTTCTTTTTTTTTCTTAATTTAGAGGGAATGAGCTGCTGTCAAAGATGGGAAACCTCTTTTTGCTCTCCATTCTGTCTCAGCAGAATACTGGGATTGAATCACATTCCTTCATACTACTCATTAATGGAAACCATCCATGACAATAGCGGCTTTGAAGAGTGCTGTGGATCAAATGAAGCACTTTGTTTAACATTGCATGAGTTGTCACATGCTTTTGGGAAGAACATATCAAGCATGGGTTTTAGCTTTAACTGGCTAAACAGAGCATAAATTGTAACACCATTTGCACTTGAAAGTCCTTTATCTCTGCTTTGAAGGGTTGGGGATAAAGGAGGTGTGTGGTATCAAGCCCTCTAAATCACTTGTATTTTACACTTTGCATGAGATGTGTTGAAAGGCCATTTAGACACAAGGATAGGGCAGAAGGTGAGAGCCTTTTGGGATTGGGGTAGTGTGTATCCCACTAAAAGCCTTTCACACCTATCTTTCAGACAGATTTCTCTTTAAGAGCCATCCCTACGGTGAAGGCCACAGCTGACACGCACAAAGCGGCCTGTGTTGAGCTGACACAGGATTAGATTTATGTCGGCATTATACTGATAGCACTATTCATGTGGCAAATATCCAAGATGAAATTGCTATTCAGAAAGAGAGCATGAGACTATGCCTACAGGCCATGTTTTCTCCAAGAATCCGAGGCTTGTTGGGGCTGATCAAGAGGCATTTTCTTTAACACGTCTACCCTGCCATGCCTGAAATGCCAAACAGATCCTGAAACATAAGTCTTTCTCAGAAATGTAGCGTGCGAATGGCCTCGGGTCTAAGTTGCTCCATAACTACATAATTTCCATCCAGCTAGCTTGTTTGTAAATAACATTGTTCACGACTGCCTCGCAGTTATGTATAAGATCCATCTTACAGAAGATCAGAAACATAACTCAGAGTGCTTGAGGTGTGGAGTAACAAGGTTACTGAAGGTTACAGATGTCAGTCTAATTCAACTACTGTTGAGTCTTTAGTAGAGCTGTCAGTGAAGGTACATTTTTCTTAGTAAAACGTGGTGCACATAAAGTAAATGGTACTTTTAAATAATGTTTTAAAAAAATCCCATAACCAAATGGCATTTAACACACCCAGCTAACACAAAAATATATCCTAAGAATATTTTACTAACATCCCTATTAAGCAATGAAAACATTATTTATCTAAACATTTAAAACATCCAGTTTTTTTTTTTTTTAATGTATTTATTTGTTTTTAGTTTTGAGAATGTTCTATTTTGCATACTTTTGTATTATGGGATATTATTAGAATGTTACTTTTGTATGTTTCGTTTTCATTTGAAATTTTTTTTAACAAACGTGCAGCTTTACACATTTTTCAAAAAAAAAAAAAAAAAAAAAAAAAAACCTTCTATATATGCAAATGTGGGAAATTGGGATTCTGCTAATGTGCTTCTTTTTTAAATTAGTGACACACATATGCAACAAACAACATTCAACATATGTGGTTCCCAAACAACTGACTCTTATGATCCATTTCCTTTTAATGAATGAAATACATACAGCGCAACCAGCGTAGTCCAACTTCCGAACAAATGACTCTAATGAGTCAGTTGTTTATAGTGAATCAAACACATATACAAATAACTGTGGTACTTAAAGTAGTATTGTTAATTACTGCCTGTTTATATGACATTGAGTAGCTAATGATACATATTATGTGTCAGTAGTAGTACAATATTAAGATAAATCAATTAAATATTTAGTATTGTTGTGTAGAATAATGCCAGCTAAAGGACAGCATTTATGCAGCCACTAAAAAGACTGTGAACGATCATTAAAAAGTCCTGTGCAAACACACTTTTAAATCTGATTATAATTGAAATTATCATGTTGCCCAAACTACATATTCCTTAAAAGTATTAGAAGAATAGTTTACAGAATCATTAAGAAACTGGAGATGACCTGGAATCATTAAGTTCTATACTATCCCCATTCCTTCTCAAGAAAGTGACATACTAATATTTGAATTCATTTTCTGCATAAGTCAAAAATCTGTCTATATGAAAGATTAGGGTTCAGGTCAGGATATATATTAATACTGCCATGCACGACACAGCATATTTTGAACAGATCCACTAGTGTATTATTTTCCAAACTTTATTAAAAAATAAAATAAAATAAAAATAATTAAAGAAAAAATCCCATTTGGCCCTGTGCATCATGACAATTAGAAGAAGTTATCACCACCGTGGGCTCAAGAGTTCAACATGATTTATTACAAATTCAGCCTGAGAGCTCAGAAACCCGAGCTTCTTTATGTAGTCGGCTGAGTCACGTTTTCCTCAGTCCTGAGATATTATTTCCATTACCAACTGGTTCACATAAAAGTAGAAAATTCAGACTCAATCTATCATTCTTAAGACCAAAACTGATCTTTTGGGTGCATTTGAGAGCTGCTGCAATATGCAGCCTGCAGTTTTTGGTGGGGGGTTATAATTGTACAAGATTTCCATGCGATTTTTGAAGACCATGAGATATTAATAATGCAAGAGCAGACTTGAGTTACTTTTGCTCCAAGAGATGCAATATTGAAGTAAGACACAATGTTGAAATAATGGTCCCAAGATCAAACATAAAGAGAGAATTATTTTAGTAATACATTTGAAATTGCTTGCTTCTGTTTGCTTTTTCCCAAGATGCAATCTACATATGTATTGTTTTATCAGTTCAACTGACAGCAAAATGACAGCATCAGCATGTCTTACTCTGTTAATGCTGCAGTTCATTGTTGCAGAAATAAACTGCAGAAACACTGCATTACGTAAAGTGGGTCAGGCCAAAATCCAACCCATAGTGGCCCCCATTTCCTGCTTGTTTACGTGGCCTCAAACCTCCGTCCCATTTCAAACTGCCGGTCTGTGTTTTTGACATGTCAATTTGTCACATTTTCCCAACGTCAAAGATCCGGGTCTCGTCACGTACCTCCAAAACACATTTCAGCGTTACTCCACATTGCGACTGAATTAGGAGCTATGTTCTCTCTCCACGACCATCTGTGCAGTTTCCTAATGAGACCAGATCTGACGCTGGACATCAATCTCAGTTAAACTCTGATGGCTCCAAATCACCTATGGCCTAGATTGGGATTTGACGGTATGATCCAACTGCCTGCGAGTATGAAAGATTGTTGTTATTTATTTATTTATATATATTTTTTTGCTCAGTTAAAGATACAGGGGCTAGATTAACCACTGCGGCCTGCAGAACAAAGCTTGGCTGTGTCCGCGTGTGGCTGTAAACCAGCGACCACGTCGGGAGCCAAACAAGGAGAGTTTGTGCGAACGTGTGCGCGATGGCTAAAGCCGAGCTGCAGACACAGTTCTTTCTTTTAATACATTTTAACGAGAAATTTTGCATTCCAACATAGCATGGCCAAAAAAAGTTGAGCAAGAAGGCGGCGGTTCTTCGACCCTGCTATGTTTACAGTGTAAAATGAGGCACTTAAATGGAGATTAGGTTTGCTTATTTAATGAGTAAACACTCTTGATTTATTATTTGGTTTGGGGTGGGGTGGGGGGCATGGGTGCACTCTGAAATCATTGTGCTATTAGGAAGCACGGACAATTTAATCAGAACCTATTAACATGATGGAAATGACGGCTAGCATGGAACACGCTGAGTGCAAAAGGAAATGAGTTATTTCTGTCAATCTTAGGGAATATTAAATGGAATGAATGGACGGTAGTTTGTGGGGGGAAAGAAAAGTGGTTTTACATGCCTCTGGACAAGAGGACTGAAGCTGAAGGCCACAGTTACAGGATGCTTTTACGACCAGCTAATTAGATTAATCCAGGTTGGATTTCTTCTCTAGCATCATAATTTATCGACGACCGCAGAAGCTAGTTCACGTCAATTGGTGTCATATTCAAATGTAAATTAATGTTAGTTGAACAGTTCACGGTATACTGTATATTTTGAATTGTAATGTGATGCAAATGTTTTATTAGAAATTATATAAATTATTGCCAAGTTTTCAATCAAATATTGTTATGCATATTGTGGGATATCAGAGAGAAACATTGAGATTTCATTATATTTTACATTATATATACGCTTTTAGCTATTATGCCACCTGCAGTTGGAACCAGTTTCCAGAAGAGATCAGATGTGCTAAAACATTAGCCACATTTAAATCCAGACTCAAAACTCATCTGTTTAGCTGTGCATGTACTGAATGAGCACCGTGCTATGTCCAAACTTATTGCACTGTATTTTATGTATAATCATTTTCTATACTTAACTGTTTAAATTCATTATTAAATAATTTTAAAAGTTTTTAAATTCCTTGTTTTTATTGTTGTGTTTTTTTTTATGACTATTTTAATTCCTCTTATGTAAATCAAGACCATGGGAACCAGATGAGTCCTCTGCACAATCTGACTTTGTTGCAACCTAGAATTAAACTGCTGGTCTCGTCTGGCCAGAGGAGAATGGCACACTATTTTTGACACACTGTTTCTCTTTTATAAAACTGTAAAGCTGCTTTGACACAATCAGCATTGTAAAAAGTGTTACATAAATAATGTTTACTAGACTTGACTTAAAGCACTTTTTTTCAATTGCCATTGTGTATGAAACGCAATATAAATAAACTTGCCTTGCCTTGCCTATATATGATTATATATATAGAGAGAGAGGGGGGGTGTGTGTGTGTGTGTGTGTGTGTGTGTGTGTGTGTGTTCGTATACAAGTTTATATAATTCCATGGAAACCTGGTGTTATTAATATAATTTCTAATAACATATTTTGCATTACAATAAAGTGCAAAATAGAAACAATTCAGCTAGTAATTTCAGACTTTTTTACCCAACTATAAAACCCTCCATGATTTAAAAAAAAATACTCCAGCATCAAAACTCCTATTCTTCTTTATTTGTAGTGTTTTGTATCAGTATTAGATTTGTTTACCTCCTCAAGTGGGTTCACTAATTTTCAGTGTGTGTGTGTGTGTGTGTGTGTGTGTGTGTGTGTGTGTGTGTGTGTGTGTGTGTGTGTGTGTGTGTGTGTGTGTGTGCTTTGCATGTCAAGAGTTCCATCTGGAAAAGTGCTCTTTGCGGAAGCACAGTTTGAGGAGACGGGATTGTTATTCATTTCTTTTTCTGGAGGAAGAAGAGCTTGCCAAGTATCCATTTCTTTGTCCCAGATGACTGCTGGAGAAGAGGATATAAAAACAGGAACCGCAAAATTTGTGTAATGGTTTTCATCAGAACCTAAAACAATCCACTGTGTGTGAGCAAAAAAAAAAAAAAAAAAAAGTGTGTGTTTGGGAGTCTGAAGGGGACACAAGCTGTCCAAGGATCCAATGGATATTTCATGGGTTCAAAGGATGCAGAATTTAAAACATGAAGGTTTTGATTTGTCACTTTCGTATTTTTTTCGTATTTTTCGTACGTTTTGAGAAATGCAAGAGATTGAGGCCATAAAAAGAAAGAAGTGGAACCTATTGACTATAAAAAGTGATTTAAACAAAACATTGTTTATGCAACTTTTTCCTTTTCATGCAAAGTCTTACTATTGTCTGCAGTGTGCTAGTGATTTAATCTTATCTGAGAGAGTTGTTTTGACTAATTTTACAGTGAGAGTCACTTGGTTTCTCAACTATGTTTATGAAAGGCTCAGTAAAATGCATTGTTATTTCAAATTTTCTTGCATATCAGGTGCATTTCCCAGAACAGAATATATTAAGCTTCTAACCTCATAAATGTTAAAGCTTAGCACATAACCTTGTACTACAGGCATGAGTGGTAAAGTCCCATAGACTTAAAGGGACAGTTCACCCAAAAAAATAAAGATTCTGTCTTCACTTAATCACCCACAAGTGGTTCCAAACCTGTATGTGTTTCTTTCTTACATTAAACACAAAAGAAGATATTTTGAAGAATGTTGGTCACCAAACAGTTGCTGGTAGCCATTGACTTCCATAGTATGGGGGGAAAACAAATACTGTGGAAGTCAATGTTTACCGCCAACCATTTGTAAAACATACTCCAGTAATCTTTGTTTTTTAACAGCTTTGTAAAATCAAGTGCAGTTTTTCCTCACAAACTGTGCCGAAACATTTGTAATTATGAAACATTTTACATTTTAGGCATTTCTAGCTAAACTGAAGGGGTTATTCAACCCATTTTGCGGACCATTGTCTTTCCTAATTTTTCCAAATGTGGCATTCGGGACCCTGTCAAAGAGGTGACCCCGCTATCAAAGCAAAACCCAAAGTATCACCAATGCTATTCACAGACAAATCAAGGGCAAAGATTGCATTACTTCAAATCTGGCATACCTCCTTGGAAGTGCGAGAACAGCTAAACGATGCCAGGCGAAGCCCATGCAGCTCGCCCCCGGGCTGCAAGAGACTTTTTTTTCTTTATACAAGGCCTAAACTTCCTATGGGATCTGTCCGACCTAGCATAATGACTGTGCATAACCTGCTTTAATTGGGCTAACTGGCTCCAGAGTCAACTATTGTGGTTTTGAAACAGCCCCCCTCCACCGTCCCCTTGCATTATCAAAGAATTTGGTGCACATTATAAAATGCCTAATTACAGGGCTCTCTGTGTTTCCTTCCGACGCCTAGAGCTCACCAGGGGTCATTATTACTTGGCTCTGTGTCCGCATGTGCATCCTTGCGCTCGTTCTTTACGTAGTTTTTTTTCTTCTTCTTCTTTAACACCCACTCTCGACCCTTGTGGTTCACTCCAACACACGAGCAAACGGATATACGGTTTCACTTCCTTACAAACACATCTAATTGTACTTATAAAACATCCTCTCATACATTCCTGTAAATATCTGTCAAATATTTTGGAGACGTTACTGACTGTGACTAACATGTGTTTCTGAGCACAGACTGACACTTTGTGGTTTTTGGTTTTGATTCAAGCAACATTGAGCATGCCAGTGGAAATAACAAGAGTTGGTAAAATATATTTAAATGACTGCGAAGAGGAACTTGGTTTAACGTTGCTATCCAAAACATGATAATAAAATAAACTAAATTTTTTACATTTCCTAAAGAAAAAAAAAAATCTTGCAAATGCAAAACTCATCTGTAAATAAATGAAATGGCATGCTGTGAAGAAGTCTACGGCTTTCTGCATTACCACAGAGAACATTACAATAAATGACAGGACGTAATTGAAACTTCTATCTCTCTATTTCCATGTCTCTTCCAACTAAATTGTCTTGAACCACGGTAAAGCCTGAGGTGATAGTGGAGCTTATCTCACAGAACAAGAAGAAAAAATAAATGACACCAGGAAAGGAAAACGTCAAGCAACTTTATTAAGCCCACAAATTCATGTCACATTGAGTTTAGCTCAAAGCTAAAACGTCTGTATGCATTTTGTCCACTGCTTCCTCTTTATCTTTACAAACGTGTATAAGCTTTTGTTTGGGGGGCTTTGGTAGGGGGTGATTAGACAGCCAATGGAGAAAGACAGCTGTTCCTTCAAGAGGTACACTTGTAAATAATGTCAGAAGACTTATTTAGGACTAGGCACAAGTATTTTTGCAAAGTCAGACAGCCCAGTGATTTAATATTGTGTTTTGTTTGCTTGTTTTGTTTTGTTTTGTTTTGTTTTGTTTTGTTTTGTTTTTTTTTTTATTTTATTTTATTTTATTTTATTTTATTTTATTTTATTTTATTTTATTTTATTTTATTTTATTTTATTTTGATTTGTTTTGATTTGTTTTATTTTATTTATAATTTACTTTTTTATTATTTTATTTTTGGCATTCCTGTTTTGTTTTGTTTTGTTTATAATTTACTTTATTATTATTATTATTATTATTATTTGGCATTCCTGTTTTGTCTTGTTTAGTTTCATATTATTAGGTGACCCTCAAAATGTATCTGGGGTATTTTTCACTCCAAAATCAGAAGAAAATATAATGAATAATAATTATGAAATAATAATAATAATACAAAATTCTTAAGATATATTTAAACTGAAACAACATTTTCATGACTGAAATGCAATAAAACATCATTCTTATTTGTTTTTATACAGTTTACAGTATATAACAGTTACCAATTCAATACAACAAATAATAAAGTGATTTTGAATTGTACTTTATAGTCTACTTATAGTCTACAGTTTAAATATATGTCATAATTTTCTGTTGCATTATGCCATTTTTGTGTTACGGTCATGCCAAATGATTAAAAGGAAGTTTTAAATGTTTGTTAAATTATTTATTTTATTTTTTACGAAAATTGTCGCAATACAAAATGTACGCAACATTTTGTGTGCTACATATAACTTCTTAAACGACCCAGACATTTCTGGACTGTCTCCATGAGCTTCACCCAACTATTCGTTATGTGTCTTATTCTAAAAGACTTTTCCCTGCATCCCCGTTCAACCCCCTTTTCCCACTTCCTCACGGACCCCATTGACAATGTGTGACCAAGGGAATCTGGGCGTTCTTGGGCAATGGGAGTCCCCATGACCAGGCACAAAGCCCCCTGTCAGTTACCTTTTCACCTTTGGCTGGTGAAAAGGAGGCCCTGAACAATAGGGGCCGCTCAGCTGGAGATGGTGGAGTCTCATGGGTTTGGGAACTCGCTCACTCTCAGCTCGTTTCCTCTTTGACTCTCCATGTTCATTTGAGGCCACCTCAAGGTGCATTTGTTCACCCCCTCCTTCTGATAACACACAAGCAGCCTTGCCTGTTATTGCCTTGCAGCCTTTTTAAAGAAAAGTTGCTAGAGAGACAGACAGACAATGTGTCAAGGAGGGTACTTGAAGAAGCCTACATTCTCCTGTGGGAGTACTTCCTATTAGCCCACAATGGTCCATACATTATAAAGTGGCTTTGTATAGAAGCTATTTCCATGCTAAGTAAACTTGTTGTATTGGTGTCTTTCATCCTCTATCACTGCTGAATAAGATTTAACTGTGGATCAGACTTTTGTTTCCATTTTCTCTTTTATATATCAACTTTGTTATGTTTATCATATTGCCTATTATATTTAAGGACTAAATAATATGTAATTATATTTCCCAACCTGACATCAGAGCATTATGAATATGATTTCCCATTCACTATGTTGATATTATTGCTGCTTAGGTAATCATGCACTATGCATTTCTGGTTAAAATGTATTTCTGGTCATAATTCAAGCAATAAACATGGTACTGTTGTTAGCTTCTCATGCCACTAGAGAGCAGTAATAGGCCCAGTGGTTTTATATATTTATTTATTTATTATTGTTTTTATTGTTTTTTATTTCCATTGAGTTTAATAATAATAATAATAATAAGAAGAAGAAGAAGAAGAAGAAGAAGAAGAAGAAGAAGAAGAAGAAGAAGAAGAAGAAGAAGAAGAAGAATTAATTTAATTAATTTCATTTATTATTATTTGGTAATGTACATTTTAATTTAAGGCACAATCAGCATGTGCACTTTGAATTGTGGATTAAAGGTAAGGGAAAAATGTAAATGCATACATGGGTGACCAGAACAACTGCATAAAGGCAGATGATTAGATTTTTTAAGAACAGAAAAGGTTGAACTCATTGCAGCTCATTGTTATCTTCACCACTTACAAATGTAGGCTTGCAAAAAGAAAAGAAAGTGTTAAAGTTATAAACCTAAGTGTCAATAGTGGTTGAGCAACAGATAAGCTCTCCTGTGAAAATGTTTAGGCCGTGAAAGATTGAAGCAGTGTTCTCTGTGGCGATATCTGATTCGCGAAAGAATCTTTTGAATGAACAGATTCATTTGAATGATTCTGTTGAACCGATTAGCAAACTCTACTGTGAGGGATGATTTTGTGTACGAGGAAGACTAACATTACCTACTAAATCACAATGTCGAGAACGATTAATATTAACGATATTAATTAATTTTATTGGGGAATAATAATGTTTAAAGGCTAATGTTGTTGGGACAGTAAATAGGCTGATAATTATGGGCGGGGTGTGACCCCCTAGTTAATAAAGAAATTATTATTATTATTATTATTATTATTATTATTTATTTGATGTTATTATTTTTAAGAATTATCCATTGTTGTTGTACATAATAACCTTCATGATATTTTATAGCCTACATAACTGTATAAGCAATTCAACAAATTTCGATTTTTTTCAGTTACCATAAATGTTAGAATACGAGTGAATCAGAATTCAGAAGTTTGACTGAGGAGGTTTGATCACTATTTGACACTGCATCAACAAAACACAAGTACTGTCGTCATTTAGCACTTTAATGTGAATAGTGATTTGTTTAAAACGCCTTTTATAGGCTATAACTGACGTTTAGCTCACTGTAAACAGAATTGTGGTTTCGATAAAAGGCCTTCACAGAAACTTATTTAAAAGGTTGACCCAGATTTCTCACCTGAAAGTCGGTGAATAATTTGCATAAACTGCGCAACATTGGGGATAATGTAATATCCCCAATATATATATATATATATATATATATATATATATATATATATATATACGTCATACGTCTTATTGGGACATTTGCGTGTATTTTATAATACACGCAAATGTCCCAATAAGACGTAGGTGCACCTTTGAAAACTAACTAAAAATAATTGTCGAGTCGGCTCTTTGAACTGGTTCATTGAACCAAATCTTTCGGGTGAACCGATTCGCTCAAATGAATCGGTCGTTCGTGTGAAGGTGTTCTGTGACACACACGCACGCACACATAGACAAACAGACACACACACACACACACACACACACACACACACACACACAGACAGGGAGTGAATGTTGAGTCCTGTAGAGAGCAATGAGCTGGGACCGGATACGATATATCCTCTGGGACAACAGCTACTCTGTTCACCCCCTTCACTTCCACATGACGCCATTTACAGCATAAACCCGACCTCCTCTCCGGAAAGAAGAAAAAACAAGAGCTGAAAAAACTTGAAAGCAGCACAGTGTGTGCCATGCAGCCAAACATTCAACTTGCAAGCCGCAACGCGTCTTCTTGAAAAGTCTTGAGCGTTTTTTATTTGTATTTTTTTTTTTCAGTAAACTCCGCTCATTTTGTTGGATTCTGGAACTTATTTCTTTTTGGTGTAATTAGCGGTTTGACAGCATACGTTAAACTACACTGCGTTCTACTTGGAATAAAATTCTGATGTTACTGTTTCGCGCGAGTTGCGCGGAAAAGTAGCGAATACGAGGACGCGCGAGCGTCTGCTATCATCGGGATTTTTGTGAATGAATCTCCCAATGAATTGAGGACTAACCAAAGAGAAATTCCTACTAGTAGGATATACTCTTCACAACAAATAGGGGGTTGAGGTGGTGAGATCACGGTAAGTGACGTGTATTACAACTTCTTTTGCAGTGGATTTTGACAGGCTTTTATTTTAGTTTCGTTTGTTGTTTAATCTTGCATTTATGTTATAGTTCTTCGTGTTCTTCATGACTTTTTCCAGCGCTCATGCTCCGCGCCATTCTTGCAGCTGTGCAAATAGTTGCCATACGGATCTGTTCCCTACGTACTTACTTTGCCTTACTTTTCATTTAGTTAAATTTGCGAATCGCTATTGAAAAACGTCAGCTACAGCTGCACGATTGTTTTGGAAAAAAAAAAAAAAACCTTCCAAAGACTCACTAAAGATGTAAAAACTTTATACACATTTTCATTTTTTGTCGCAATTTTTTAAAGTTGCCACTAGACATTTATTAAACGTAATCAAAACGTTCATACCTTTTCTCTTTTCCTCAATAAGAACTCATATGACGTTACACTAATTATTTTTACTACTACTAATAATAAAATTGTGACTGCTGTTGCAAAGAAAAAAAAAAGGTTCTGTACTTTATGCCAGGTTTAACCAAGTTAAGTATTGTCATAAAGTTAGTATGCATGCTGATAACTCAGATCAGAAGTTTAAATAGCAGTGAGGAGATAAACAGATGTTTAACAGACATTTTGCTGATGGGGCCTCTCTGTGGAAAGAGAGATTGTGCATTGATATGGTAATTTGGGGTAGTGTTATTTAGATTGAACTCAACTGGTGCTGAGGGTCTGGGTGGAGATGTATGGTTTCATGTTTTATATATATATATTCACTTCAACACATGTGGATATTTTATATGTAAGTTTTTTTGTCGTTAGAGCTCCGCCCCCCGTTGATAACGTCATAATACATTTGTGGACTTCATGTTACTCCTATGCACGCCAGATGCTAGATATTAAAATTGGCTATTTGAAATTAAAACTTTAATATTTTACTATAACAACAATACTATGACAATGTGTTATGGTGAATGTAAACCTTTATTTAACTAAACACTAGGACGGCATTATTCACGTACAGGACTGTCGTCTCTGTCTAGGCTATAACCCTATATAAGTTGTGCAATACTTGCATTTTCATACTCTTTAAAAATTGCATTTGCTTAGATTTTGGATCCTTATGACAAATAATTGCTCGTACCACAAATCAAAGAGAAGCTGGGTGTACTTTTAATTCTTTTTTTCTTCTATACTATCTTTTACAAACAAGCTCTGATGTGCTCTGCAAGAACTGAACAGGGACAATGGTGTTTGCAATGTTAAAATCAACACAAAATAATAAATATTCAGTTATTTGTATTTCAGTACACATGGCACTTTATATGATATTTGCAAGATTTTTGTATAAATGTACAGATAAGTGAAACACTGTCATTTATAGGGTGTGTGTATATAAGAACACACTGGTCTCAAACTTCCGTTGAGGATAGATGAGGATAGATGATCCTTATTTATAGTTGGTCTGATAATGTGCAGCACCTGAGACACTGTAGAGCAAAAGTGGATTTGAGTCTACTAGATGTTCCATGAACTTGATAGCTGCAGGTGGTAACGGCCTGTCCCATTAGTGGGGAGTAGTTGGCAGATTTGCATTAAGGAGTCTGCCTTCTGCCTTTTCTTTTTGCGTAGTTTGTATGATTTACATATGGTTAGTTTATGGGATTTTACTTCCCTGTACGCTCTCATTTAACTGTCTGCCTTTCCCATAGGACTTCAGATGTGTTCAATGCCAGCCGGAGAGTTCCCACTTCAGAGTAAAGATGGAGACAAGAGCTCAAAATGGCGGCAGCGGCTCCTCTGGCTTGCTGCGAGCTTTGCGTGACACTGGCAGACCCCAGACTGGGGACTCGGAGCCTTGGGAGGGTCAGGTGCTCTCCCTGGACCAGATAAGGACCATCCGCAGCAGCAATGAGTACACAGAGGGCCCGACGGTGGCGCCCCGTCCGCCGGCCTCCCAGCAGAAAACGGACTCGCAATCTTCTAGCCCGACTTCCACCACCTCCATTGAGCTCTCCGAGCATAGAAACTCCCAGAGGGCACAACAAGCCGGACAGCAGACTCCTCAACAAGCCCCTCAGTCGCCAAGGAGCGGCGTGAGCAGATCCACCAGTGGCACCAGCGAGGGGTCTCACAGCACTGCCAGGGCCAGCACAGGCAGCACCTCATCGGAGCAAAGACTTTTGGGAAATGCAGGCGGGACGAGCGATCGGGTGGTGAGGGCGCAGCCTAAACGTTCAGAGCTGAAGCAGGAGGAACTGAAGCCCTTGGCTACGACCCTGGGCCAGGCTGCCGATGGCAAGCACTCGAATCGCTGCGAGGACTGCGGCCGCTGCAAGTGTGAAGGGTGCACCTGTCCTCGGACCCTGCCGTCCTGTTGGATGTGCGGCCGCAGGTGCCTTTGCTCGGCGACAACAGCAATGGACTACGTCACCTGTGTCTGCTGCGTCAAGGGTCTCTTCTACCACTGCTCCAGCGACGATGAGGATGTGTGTGCGGACAAGCCCTTCTCTTGCACCCAGTCGCACTGCTGCATGCGGTGGACGGCCATAAGTGTCCTGGCACTTTTCCTGCCCTGCCTGCTTTGCTACCTCCCGGCGAAGGGCTGCGTGGCGTTGTGCCAGGCGTGCTACAACTGCACCAGTCGGCCAGGATGCCGCTGCAAGAACAAAGGAGTTGAGAAATAAATGAGGCTCGGTTCCTGGAGTAGCACTGGGAAGATAACCTTATCTGGGACTATCTCCAGAGCAGTGGAAAAATATTCGCAAATTTCTGTAGTTTTGGCACTGTAGACCAAGAGGTGACATTGGATTGGCAAAAACTGGTTTGAAGGGGTTTGTTTGTCTGTTAGTTTTTTGCTTTTCTCTTATCCACATTCTCTCTTTCTATTTCACTCTTTAAGGGGGATAGAGTTTGTCGCAACATCCTTCCCCTGTCCTTTTTGTTTTAAACTGAAGTCCAGAATGTTAGCCCTATTGACATTCAGTAATATGACTGATAAAGGTGACAGACTCTCCTATTTTAATTTTTTTTTTTTGTATATTATATGTATGTTATTTAGATTATGAGATGTTTTTTTTTTCTGAGTTATTTTATTTTTGTACATATAATATTTCAACTGTGAAAACTATTGTGCCAAACCAGAGGCACCTTGACAGATCCATATATATGATGCATATATAAAACATGTATAGGGCTATACATTCGTTTTGAATGTATATCAATCACTTTTTTGATATTTTGCCTTATAGAAGAGAAACCTTACATGAATTATCCCTACAACTATACTTGTAAATTGTACAGTGACCCTAAGAAAAAACTTTATTTTCTAATTTCAACACATTGTTTAGTGTAAAAATATTTATTTGAAGTTTTAATTATTTTATAAAGTAATATTTATTTTGAGAGGCATCTTTATAGGCATCACCCCAACTTTGAGAAACAAAACCTCCTCTGTTGTTGCTGCAGAACAAGGGTGACAAGGGTGTCAAATCTGATGCATATGTTCACTATAAAATAGAAAATATATTAACGTTTTGAAATTAAACAATGCATTTTCTGTGTTCTTTCTGGCCTGCTGTTGACCTTGTTTTTAGCCTTTAAGCACAAAGGCCCATTTCAGAAAATCTACCGTGTTTTCAATCGCCTTTGTTTACCCCATGGATCTTCTGTCAGGGTCGCGTTTCACTTTGCATTTATGATGAAAGTGATGATGTTCGCAGAGCTTCGGTTTCGAGGTCATCTGAAAATAAAGCGATGAAAGTGATAGTGTACGTTGGCGAATCAGCAAAATAGGTGCGTTACGGAGAGATTCTATCGATAAGATCTTCCTGCACAAAGGAGATCAAATGAAGTTTAATATAGCTCACTAGAAATGCAACAATGAGTATTGTTGACTGTTATTTCATGAATGATCTTGCTTTAACCATAACCATTTGGAGACGCAGGCATAATCTCGACTGGAAAATTGCAGAACTGTGTTAGTTTGTGTTGTTCTGGTTGACCAAGACAACTTGCCAAAACTTTAGTCATGTAATAGTCACACTGAATTAAGTTATCAAGTTATGATTACCAATAATTAACACCAGTACGTGGAACTCCAAACTGCTTGCCTGATAAAATCACCCAAACAAACTGATCTCAGATCAAGATCAACCCCAGTTCCTTTACAAAGAAGCCCTGATCTCGAGCCAGACCTTCAGGGGTAACTTCCAGCCTCCCCTGCCAGCAGCGGATACTGGCTGCATTTACTTCCATGGGAAACATCTGGCACTGGTTTAATCATCGAAGTATGCGAACCACTAGTTGACATCAGGAGGATCAGAGATTGTTTCTGTTGGCAAGCCGTTGTTTGCTACGCTCCCTCCAATCCTCATTTGTGTTATGGAAACTGCACTGTGGGAATATTAAGTGTAGATATGGTATATGCAAGATGCTTTATCGATTCTGCTTTTGAGGAAATTTTCATTCCCTAGACACTCTCCAAGTTGCTTGGATACGGTTGTGTAAGTTGCTATCTTTAGCCTTTTTGTATTAAGAAACTTGACTGCTAAAACATCGCAGATAAAAACTTTATTTGAATATGGCATGAGTAAAATCACTTCAAAATCAAAACTAAATATGACTTTAAAGTTCTCAAATTCATGTCCCAGATTTTACATTCCAAATAAATTGACACATTTGCACCAAAAGTCTAACTGATCTGTGCAAATATATGGTTAATTGCAGTTTTAGTGGTCTTTGGAGTACAAACCATCAGTTTGGGAATCACTCTTTAAAACTAAAGCAGCTCAGAATGTCAAGGTCATGACATTGATTTAACATTTTTTATACAGCAAATGTTTTTAAAATAATATATATTGATCATGCATGCACACCTCCTTTTGTATAGTCACAAAGTAAAAGTCTGTTCCTTTTTTTCCCATTTTCTTCCCTGTGACATGATATGTGCTACTGGCATTCGCACAGTTGGTTCAGCGTGTTGGCGCATGTTTGTTATTTTTCCGAGGGTTTGAGTGACAGGCAGCCAGCTTACACCCCTTGGTAGGGATGAGCCCCCTTCCCCGTTTAAGCGGCAAAAGGTGGAAAAACAAAACCGTCCTGATATCTCGAGTGCGTCGTTTTCCGGCTTGCCTCCCACCCATTGTTTTAAGCTGTGAATGGCAGGGTAGTGACGGGGGGTTGGTTTGCTCAAGAAAGCCCTGCAAAGGGTTAAAGACATTACTTTAAATGACAATGGGCCAACAGTTTACCCCCACATTCGAACCCTTGTGTATTCACCGTCTTTTCAATGGCCCGCAGTTATTTCACCGCCTCTTAAGCCTCTTCAACTACCTGCTTGGTATTCTCACAGGGCAACCTTTGAGTGCGAGTGTGTGTGTGACAGCACGCACGCGCATGTTTCCTACTTTGGTACAGCCACTAAATGTGTTGTTATGGGTGCAGGCAGCACAAAAGAAGGATAGATGGGAAAAATGACACCCTTTTGAAAGGGCTGCAATTGCATGCCAAGTTCAAGAGAAATAGAGAAATATAGATTTCTCCATTGAGCAGAAAAATGGGTCAGATAAAGGCTGGGAGGGTTGACCTCAATAAACAGACAACAGACGGGACAGAACTTACTTTGTCTCAAAAATTAACACTAGTATTAAGTGTTCGCCTAGGCCGGAACGTCTAGTTATTGTCAAAAGGAATGGATTAGACCAATGGAAAGTTACTTAATTTGCCGTTGAAGTCTATTGATGTTTGGTATGTTTTGAAAGGGTATATTGATTACTTCCATCCTCATTCTAAATTTAACAGTGTCAATGAGGACAAGCTACACAGGCAAAGAGAGATAACCCTGACTGGTTACCACAGAACTAAACAGGCAAACATGAGTGCAAGAAAAAAGGAGGGTGAAAAACAGATACTGTTTAAAGGTATAGTTCACCCAAAAAATTGTTTACCTTAAGAAAAATAAAAAAAAAATCACAGTCAACAGGCTGTCAAAATATGGTGCATGATATTAAAACCCAACATGTTCACATTGGAGACGAAAAAAAAAACTGACAATAGAACAAACACTGCTTAAAAAAAAGATAAGGGGAAAAACATTGCCGAACACAACTAAATCTAAACTGAAACAAAAAAAAAAAATTAAAAAAAAATATATATATATATATATATAATCTTTTTCATTAACACACCCTCAGAACTGGAGAGACACCCCCATTAAGCAAGAGCAAGAGAGTCTGAAAAAGAGTGTGCATTTGTGCAGAAAAAGAACGAGAGAGAAAAAGAGAGAGAGAGAGAGTAGGCAGCCGAGCAATTGGAAAAGCCCCCAGAGCGTCTCTTTGTTGGTTTTAGCTGGGCCCCGGCGCTCATGCCCCGTTCTGAAGCCCAGATCTATTCAGTCTGCTCATCAAGGCAGAATACTCAACAGGAAGGAAGGAAGCGGCCCATTCTTTATACGCCCATTGTCTGACCACCGGGCTTAAGCAATCAAACAGCAATGTGCCGAGAGAGAGAGAGCAGGATGAGGTGCTCAGTGGGGGCAGGGAACGAGAGCCCATGGTCTGTGTTCCATCCTGAAGTTTTTATCTGTGTCTCTGGCAGTCAGGGGCTTCCCGATTTCTTCACAGTCACAATCTGTATGCATTTTAAAATGTGTTCTGATAAAATGTGTTCTGATTAAAGACAACATTAGCTTTGTGCACATTTTGAACTTAGGGATGGAAACATGCTTTACACAAGTATGCAGATGTTGCACATGTGCTCAAGATAGAGGGTTTGCATCAAATGAAAGTGTTATTATTATGCTAAAAGCTATACAATCAAATATTGATTATTTTTCTTACGTTAATTATTTTTTCCGCCAAAAACTATTTTTCCGCCAGGATTTGACTTAAAAAGGAAACTGGCTGTAGAAGAAGACAGTTAATGCTAATATGTGCTTTAGTGCCCCTTGTGGCAACACTGGGAATGCAATGCACACGTGTGGTCTGGCACTATATTTCAGTCCTTTTTGTTAAGTGAAAGAAAATATTAGACCTTTGGGGTAAAATCATAAATAATACAAACTTATGAATGTTACAGTCTTACGTGTTAAGTTTGCTTCTCCCATTGTAAACTTGTAAATACCGTGACATTCTGCAGCATTCTCTCGCTCTCGCTCTCTCTCGCTACAAACTCAAACTACATTCTAAAACTCGTCCTGACATTCCTGCCTGAATGAGCCTTTGGCTTTACCCAAAGGCAGGGGAAGATTAAGTTTCCGAGAGAAAGAGGGATGAAATTCCATAATTGCATGGTCCTTTTTCTTCCACCCTCCTTCTACACCTTCCCAGCCTTTCTCATTTCAACAACAAGCACCAGATCTTTTCATAACTTAACATGAAATAAATTCATCATGAAATGCAATCGTTCATAGTTTTATTTTAAAATGACACTATACAGCAATTACATTATACTATGAATATTTTGATTTCAAAATAAATATTTGCTTATGAAAATAACCTGTGTTGTTTAATTATGTAGCATTGACAAGTTTTTCATTTAATTTTGAAATAAGTCAGAGTTTTGTTAAAATTTTATGTAAAAATGTTTAATTAGTTGTGGCATTATGCAGTTTGAGGAGAAATATGATATTATTTTTTAAAGCAATTTTATCACCTCATAGAATATAAAATAAGAACAAAAAATACTTTAATTTAATTTATCTAAGTAAATAAAATGAACAATTCAATACAACACAATACAACAGACTTACACTGAAGGGTGAAGCCATATAGAGACCAGAATACCAATAAGAATTGGAGATGAATTTGTTGTTGACCTGTACCAATAAGCAATCACCTAGAAACCACCCAGAACACCCTAACAACCAGCATTTTAGTGGTGATTCTGCATTCACATTTTCTTGCTTAAGTGTCAAATATATTACATAATATAGTCCGCATGGGAACTTCAAGCTTTAAATTGTTCAGCTTAATCTCAAACTTAAAATAAGTTTCAAATCACGACTGGCATGTAGGTACACTGACATTCTCACACACACAGGATATGGACACGATTCTCTGTCAGCAACGAGAAAGCACCTCACAAGTGTGTTTCTGAGAAGCTTGTCTGCCATTTCCTGTGGAAACTAACCACACAATCCATCCACAGACAAACACAACAATGAACAGACCACACATCGCATTGCATGCAGTGGCCCCAGAAAGTATTTGGACACAACATTAAAGTCACACTTAAAAATGTCATTGCATTAGAACAAAATTCTCTAAACAATACTTATCTGAGCCACTTTGTTCTTGGTCTCAAGGTGAATTTAAGTGCATGTGTTAAGTTGACACAAGTGAAATTTATTATGTTAATGTTTCACAACCATAAAGTGTCACAATGTGTTTTGCCTTAATTTCAAACAGTGGTTCTATTGTTGAATCATTCAAATCCTGACAGAAGTGTGCTTGTGCAATCTTTCTGCCTCTTGTTTTGATATATTATCCGATGCAAAGCCATTCACAAATTTTAAGCCTGACACAAGTGTGCAAATCATTTTTGGGCCACTGTAAAGGTAACTTTTAAATCACTGAGAAAGAAAAGATAAATCTGCTTTAAAATAATAGCAATGCATTAAAACTGCATATGTTAAAACTTAAAAGCTAAATCTTTTTGCAAGCAATTATTATGCATTTATGTTTCATTTTGCTTCAGTCTTGTTTTCACCCGAGAAGGTTCATCTTTGCACATGCACTCACTTGCATTCATATTTCTGCAAACAAAAAAAGCTTGCACACACAAAGAAAACCTCAAAATGAGCATGCACGGACACATGGTCGTGCACCGGAATCATCATGAATCCAGGGCATATCAATTATCTCTCTTTAAAAGAGAAAAGAGCGGAACCAGCTCGGGAAAAAGGTGAACGCTGGGACAGCGGGAGAAGACATGAAAGAAGCCTCTTTAACTTATGTAATAGGCGTCACCACGCATTAGGACTGGGGAGAACTTCCTAAATTAACTATCCAGCCTGAAGGCAAAAGGAAGGAGGGATGGGGAGGCTGGGGGGAGAAAGACGGATAAAAGGGCAGTGGTCTTGCCTTGGGGTTAATTGAGTTAGAGGACACGAAGGAGCCCTGGAAAAGGCCTGCGTGGTCGTTAGGGTTGGTGGGGGTACAGGACTAATTAGAGAGGAACACAGACAGACAGAGGCTGAAAGCCCAGCAGGCTTTTGGAGAGCGGGATCACGGATTGAGAAACGTCTGGAATGAGCGAGTCGAGGAATTTGTGTTTGCTGATCTGTTTAGTTGTCCTTAAAGGAGGTCAAATTTGATTGCATCTAAGAGATCTGAAACAGTCACATTTTGTATTTTATACAAAACTTATAAGTTTTATCTCAAAGCTAATTCAATGTTGTTAGTGCTTTAGCAACTGCAATGGAATAAAAAACACTCTGATCCCCTTAGTGACTACATAGAAAACACTGAAAACAAGTCAGTGGACACCCTAGCAACTCTGTACTATACAACTCAACATGCAAAAAATCAGTTCAAATGCCGAAAAAAAAAGGTATTACCCAAAATACCTTAGGAACATGCTTAAAAACATGCAGAATACCTGAGCAACATCCTAGAAACTCCATAGCAATGGGCACCCAAAACAGAATGGTTAGAAGCCATGCAAAACTACTCAGAAACTGAATAGAAATGTGCTAAAACACCCAAAATACATACAACCACAGTACAACCACCTAGTAACATCCTAGTAACCACCCAAAACACCCAAGGAAGAACACAGCAAACATCAGTTCCACTTTAAATTTGCTAAAAACCACTTTACACCTTAGCATCACCCTAGCAACTGCATAGCAACAGACTAAAATGGACTAAAAACCGCATTTATCCCTTTAGCAACTATCTAGCAACCACTCAAAACAGCACAGTCTCTATTCAGGACAATTCGGCAAGTGAATACCAATGTGTAAAAAAAAAAAAAAACACCTTAGCCACTATCTAGCAACGTCCTAGTAACTACCCAGAAAACCCTAGCAACTCCATGGCAACAGACTAAAAATGGACAAAAAAAAAATATCAGTAACCATTCAAAACAATCCATCTTCTAAAAAACAATGCAATTTAAAAAACATTGAAAACACCTTAGTAACCACCTAGCAACATCCTTATAACCATCTAAACACCCTAGCAACTCCATAG